>NC_051154.1:40348302-40518314 GCF_013339745.2 Dermacentor silvarum | reverse complement strand
AGGATCTGATTATGAGGCACGCCGTATATAGTGGGGGACTCCGGAATAATTTGGATCACCTGAGGTTCTTTAACGTGCACCTAAGTCTAAGTTCACGGGTGTTTTCCGCATTTCGCCCCCATCGACATGCAGCCACTGTGGCCGGGATTCGATCCCGGGACCTGGTGCTTAGCAGCCCAACACCATAGCCACTAAGCAAACATGGCTTGTGAGGTCACGGGTTCGATTACCTGCCGCAGCAGACGCATTTCGATGGTGGCGAAATGAAAGCGCTCGTGTACATTGATTTAGGTACAGTGGCTAGAATGGGCGTTCCTACTCTAGCCACCGTAATTTAGGTGCACGTTAAATACCTTCCTGCGGTGAAAATTAATGTTGAGCGCCCCAGTACGGCGTCTCTCATGGCCCGTGTGTTACAGATGGTTAATTGCATCGGGGAGTTCAACCACATAATCCACTTGCTCAAACCATACCTGGCCGCACGAGTTCAAAAGAAAAACGCATTTGTTCCCACCCTACAAGTCCAGTTTAATATCACACTTGTTCAAAGCCGTAAAAATTTGCTTGGCTAGGAACATAATTTCAGCACTGCTTGTCTTCTGACAATAGCGAAATTTCCCTTTCACCTTTGCTTGTACTGCTCAGACAATATTTGAAGCGTAGTACATTTTTAGCTGAAATCAGTGGCAGCGATATATGAAACACGATCTTTTGTCTCCACGGCGTACCGACGAGGCGCACGACGACGCGCGCAGAACCGCTCTACCGACAGCAGCCAATTCTGCGTTATGATGCGGAGAAGTGAACTATGCTCGGACGGCACGTCTACTCCTCTATATTCCCTTCCATACATAGCGGTCAACGCTGTGGAAGAGAGAGACTTCTTGTAGTGGCTTCATTCGTACTTGGATATAGTTCGATTTTTGACCGCAATTGTGCGCAACTGTTCTTTATATATAGCTCACTATTGAATGAAACAAGATTCCCTTAGAAACAAACACACTGTGGTGTACGGCTGCTATGCGTTGTTTTAGATCATTCTCATTTTACAGCGAAGCTGTTAATGGCTAGGTCCCCCAGAATCGTGTCCGCGTGTAGAAAAAACTATCATCATCAGCATTGGCTCGAGCGCCGTCTTCTTCCGCAGCTGCCTCGTTGGCGCCCCTCGGTTTGCGCTCGTGCTTGTGCTCGGCACGCGCTCGTGCCACTGCTCCTGCGTTCGCGACGTCTGCTTCCAAAGCTGGCTGCGTTGCCGCCAATCATTCCAGCGTAGAATTTCACTTCTCTTCTGTCGTCGTAATGGAGAGGCCGCGTATAGACCGTTTCACTGATTTCAAACATAGGCCCTGCACGGCTTCCAGTTTTGCCCACTGACGTAGCTGCTGAATTAACTCGCAAAGAAGCAACCATGCGTTAAAACATAATCCTCAGATTTGCAACACTTTTACCCTCTATACACAGAACCACAGTTTTACAAGTGCAGTTTCCAGTGAGTTACACGAAAGAAAAAAAATGTAAGTATTAGCCTTGAGGCATTATGCGTCATTCTTTTATTTGAAAACGTAAAAAGAGACTTTCCGTACATTGAAACAACTTGGAAACATGCTTTTTGTTCCCGCGTAGCAGACTGATAAGGCACGTGACCGGAAGTTTCTTGGGGGCGGCACGCTCGCTGCTGTTACCGCGAGCATGAAACCGTCTATAGTATATGCGTCGCAGTAATTCTCCACTGAGTCCGCGACACTGTTTCTTATTACATTCTCTTCGCCTCCCGCGTTCTTCATTTCTGCAGCCTGAGTCGTTATACTTATTTTCCCCGGCGCAGCGCGAATAAGAAGGAAAGAGAACGGCTCGTTATGGTCTGTTTCTCAGAGAAAACATGGGTTGCAACGCAGTCTTTAACGTTTCCGAAATATCGGTCACGACGGCGCACCACAATACAAGTGCCTATACTCCCTTCTCAAGAGAACGGGGTGCTCTCTTTTCATTTGGCTCTCCCTTTGTATTCCATTAGCATGGGCCACTGCATTACAACTTTCATGTTAGAGCATTAATACGCGCTGCGGAAGACTTCACGGCATTGTCCACAGCGACCTGATCGCGTGGTGGTTTGATGGCGCGCGCACTGCCCATTGCGAACTTACCATAACACCAATTAACAACCGTGTGCTCATACAAGGCAACATTGGGTATATAGCCGCTACCATCGTGAACATGCAGGGAATTTCCTTCCTCCATGATTGTGAAGGATAGAGAGAGAGGAACGAAGCGGGGAAAGTTGGGGAGGTTAACGCTATGTGTATTTATATTAATGATTTGGTGAGCATTGATAATGACGTAAAATTTATTGTATATGCAGACGACACTACAATTCTAGTAACCGCAAAAGATGCTGAACATATCATGATTAAAGCCAACAAGGTTCTGTTAAAATTATCCTCTTGGAGTATCGCGAACTGGTTAACAATAAATGTTAATAGAACAAAGGCTGTACTTTTTAGGCCAAAAAATCGAAACATTGATACTCGTACCACTCTACAGCTTAACAACTCCATTTTGCCAATTGTTCCTTCTTTTAAGTGTCTTGGCGGCGTATTTGAGCAACATTTGTCGTGGAATGCTCACATGGAAATGCTAATGGGTAAGCTCTCTCGGGTGACTGGAATACTATGCAAATTGCGTTTTTTCCTTCCAGAAAGTATTAAACTTCTTCTGTACAAATCACTGTTCTTATCATACATAAACTATTGTAATCTTGTCTGGGGCACTACAACGCTCTCTAATATCAATACACTGCATAGAATGCAGAAAAAGGCCGTGCGTTGTATCTAAGACGTTCCTTACTTAACGCCAACTAGTGCTCTATTTGAAAAGCTGAATTTGCTATCTATGCCCAACATTTACGAAAAAATGTTATTACGAAGCTATACGACCAGTATTAAAAAACACAACGACACCCTAAAACGTATATCTAACTTGGTACCAAAACATAAAACGTTCAATACAAGGAGCTCGGAAATGTGGGAATTACCGAGGCCTAGAACAAATTATACCTATCAAATGCTACGTTTTCGACTACCTTACCATTTAAACAAGGCAAACATAACATAATGCTTTATTTTTTTATGCTAGTATAAACATGTATCTAAATACAAGTGTGTATGCAAACATTCTTTCTTTGATGCGGTGTATTTCCTGTATAATAATTATTTTTGTTTTGCCTTTGCACCATGTGTATCAAGACCTTTTGTATATTAAGCTGTATAAACTATTACATACATTGTGTCCCATAAAAGCTTTTATAAAGGTTTTGTATAAAGCTTGTGTATATAGTGTTGCATGTTTTGACTGTTGTTAAGTTTCTGTTTATTGTTTTTGCGATGTATTTTGCAAGTACTAGCTGTACTTCTAAAAAAAAATACTCAATATGTATGTCATATGATTTGCTTTATGTGCTTTATTTCCTCATGGTAATACTGATAATGGCTTCACAGTTATTAGTGTGGACATCCACCTTTTTCTATTTTCTTGTGTTAGACTGTGTTTATCCTTTGTTGTTTTGTTGCTGCCTTTAAAACGGGGCCATGGACCACGTCAAGCCTTGCTGGCTTTTTGTCCACGGTCCTCAACATCTGCTGTATGTTGGAATAAATTTTGATCTGATTTGAATTTGAAAAAGGACGTGCCCGGTTGCGTGTTTCTATTTGCGCCCAAGCCCAGTGTTTTGGCGCAAATAGAAACACGCTGCCCGGTTGGTTACCCTACACATGGGGAGAGGGAAAGGGGGAAGAATAGATAAGACGGATATAGACGTGCGTGCGAGGCCTCCCAGGTGCTATAGCGCATGCATGACGCGTGTTTAGGAACTGTTCGTGGGCCGCACGCGCTTGGTTACAGGTTTCATTCAGTTTGCTACGGAGTTCTGTCATACGTATGCGTACGTATCGTGTTCTGGCATGTTCGCCGCGCGCAACACGGCCCTGCAAATGCAAACTTCGTTCCCCGGCGACGGGATGGGATGAAGATCTTGGAATAAATGCGCCTGCACGGCGAACGTATTTCTTTTACCCCTATGAATGTAACTTGCAATTGAGTACTGCAGTCCAAACCAGGCATTGCGAACTTTCGAGTACACTCGTAAATTTCAGTTTGTGTGACTGGATTACAAATAAACTCAGTATTTTTTTTTCTTATTTTTTTTTCGGCTAGCCCATGGCCTGCATACTTTTGCTCAGGAATGTACGTACGTTAGCTTTAGCTCGGGGGCTCCTGTCTAAATACATAGGCAAGTAAAAATCGTTTTTTTTTTTTTAGCAACCACCGCACCAAATTTCATGACGTCTGTTGCATGTAAAAGAAAAAGTTAAAATCTAGTGACTGTATGGTAACGAATTCTTTATTTAGGTCGTCAATTTTTCAATAAAAATTGTTGAAAACGCAAATTTTCAGAAAACTAAACAATCAAGTTCACAACTCTGTAACTAAGCGATGAAAAATGATATAAAATTGTTTAAATTGCATCTAATAGTACATCTAAAGCGGAAAAATTGATATATTATACACGGCTCATAAGTACGTACACCACTAGTAAGTGAGTATGACTTTTGCAAAACACTTGTGAACATTGTAGCATATTCAAGTAAGATATAAATTAAGATATCAAATTTGTCCGCCGTGGATGCTCTAATGGTGGCAGTTAACAGGACTTCGATATCTGTTTTTATTGCAGAGATAGATTTGTAAACTTCGTGCTTCTTTTTTTTTTTTTTTTTTACTTACAATTGTTAAAAATCTTTATAAAAAAATTCAGACTCTAAATAAAAATTTCGCTTCAACAGTCACTACAATTGACCTTTCTCTCTAAAGTGCAAAATAAAATTAATTAAAATCGGCCCAGAGGTTACCTCAGAAAAGCATTTGTGTGTATTGCATGTATTTAAATAGGCGGCATCGGAGTTGTGGGCCGGGCTAAAGTTTCCTCTTAAACCTTACGGCCGGAACTATCCACGCAGCCTCACAGTCACACTGCTTGCGCGTAGCAGTAGGTCAGCATGTCGAATTTCGGGAAGGAACACTGGAGAAACGACACGAAACATAAAAGCGCGAAGTGGAGCACGCGACCGACTGCTATGATAGATAAATAGACTGCCCGTGTGCGTCCCTCACAATGGTGGCCTTAAAACAGCGCTGCCTCATTATAGCACAGGGCTGGCGGCTTTGTGTAAGACCCCTATTGCGTCTACATACGGGTCTTATGCTCCGTCTCTGTGCCTCATCATACCTACCGGTATACTCCAAGATGTTGGCGTATAAGCATTGTCTGTCCTCTCATTTGGCGACCGCTGAGCTGGTTCGAATAAATGAGTTTGTTGCATTTAAAAGCAAAACTCACATTTTAGATTTTTTGATGAGCAGGATTTATTTTAAACCCTCAGCTATCTCAGAAAAAAAAGTATAAAAATCTTTAAATTTCAAAACAATTTCGCAATTTCGATGACTCGCTGTACGTTGAACTTTCTACTGCCGCCGTATAATTAGACACCGTCCGTCCGTCCGTCCGTCCGTCCGTCCGTCCGACTAAACTAGGTATCTCGATTTTGTTAACAGCAACTGTTAGAGCGTCAAGCAGATTAATACACTTTACTTAGAATGTTTACGCTGTTTACGTGAACTTGGGTGAAGTCTAACTCACACAACAGTGACATGGTCATGCCCACTATGTGCTGGAAGCTATATAAGTGTCCTGCTTCACTTTGTATCGATCGCTCGGCTCAATCACCGTCGCACGAGGCGCATTTTGAGGTCACGCTGCCGGTAGTTGTTGGTTGAAAAGAAAATATATGCACAAATAAAATGGAGTAGTCATAAAACTATGGGCGGAAAATAAGGTGTTGGAACTAAAAAAACTATGTTACTCAGCTGCCTCGGTTTCTCAGTGCGAACGGCGTTGTGCGACGACTGAGCACCAAATCATTTTCTCCGTGAGTTCGATGTTTAGCGGCGGCGGCTGCTTTCCAGCGGGGGTGGATTGCGAAAAACGTCCGCGCTTTGGCATTTCGGTGCTTAATAAAGAGCCCTGTGTAGCCAGAAATGATTACGGAACACACCACTATAATGCATTCCTTGTATAGCGGCGGATATATATATAGCTTCGGCGACGTAAGAACTGATCGATAAAAAAGAGCAGCTCCGCATTTTGCTGCCCCTTGTCGGTCACAAGATTGATTCTTTCGAACATGACACACCGACAGGCGCTATTGAAGATTGATTACTGGCTGAAGAGCGCCGCGTCATATGCTGGAAATTTTACTGTCTGTCAGCTTGCGAAATGGCGTGCTCGTCGACGCATTACTACGAAGACACGCGAGCTTAATGGTGATGTATATATATATATATATATATATATATATATATATATATATATATATATATATAAAGCCTCTAGTTTATTTTTCATATAAGCCCACCGTAATGGCGCCGAAATTCATTTCTCTTTTACTTTTTTTTTTTTTTTTTTTGCTGTTTCTTTTCGCACAACTGCACGCCCGAACAGAAAAACACGTCTCAAAACGCGATCGCAGAAGTTTCCAGAGCCAGCATGAATTCGCTTATAAAGGGTAAATAAGAAATAGAAAGAACCGCGCTGCATCAGAAAGGTCACGTTAAAGGCTGTGTTATTTATAAGAGTAAGAATAATCTTCGGCTGCTGCAGTCGTACGTTGCAAGCTTACACACAAGCACATGTATGGAAAAAGCTTTGCTTCAGCGAGCACGTCGTATAAGGCCGGAATCCCCACTCTGTTGGTTGCATATATCAAACAGCGGGAGTGGGAAATTTAACGAGTATGCGATTATATAGTATAGAAATCGAAATTGCGAAGCCAGAAACACAAAGTCTTAAAGGACTGTTCGTGGTGGCACGAGAAACCGCGTCGCAATTTCTAAACAATAAATACGTCTTCAGAAATCTATAGTGCAGCTTTCTATTTATAGTATACACTCTGTTTGACCAGCACTTTTGTGTTTTGACATTTTCTTGGCGTGAGCCAAATGAAAGGTCTATTTAGGTTGTTGCTTCCTTTATGCACAAGGCCCGGCGTGAAAATTATAGATGCGGCCTCATATAAATGCGAAAGCATAAAAGGTGTGTTGGGGGGGGGGGGGGGGGGGGCATGCCAAAAGTCATAATTTATCTGGTACGACGGGCCACATCGGGGTAAATCGTGGGAAATCGGCATTGGGATGACTTTGTGAGTGTAAACATTCATGCCAACCATCATTTGATCTCATATTTTTATGCCAGAAGAGGTGCGCTAGCTCCAAAGTTTCTTTCCTCTATAACGACAAAGCTCGCCATCCATCGCTTGTCGCAGGGTTCGATCGTTTACGGATGAGCTATTGAATTCTAATCCTTGTAACAATAGCGCGCTGGCCTGTGGCGTTAGTAGGGAGCCGGGTTAGTGGCTCGGGGGTGTGAGCAAGGCGCATCCCCTGTTATACTGAATTCCAGTGACCCATGTCATGCTTTTCCGAACGGATCCGCACAAACCTCCATGGCTATCAGTTGGTGCTCCGTACCAGCGTCCCGTGACATGACTGCGTGCGGAACTTCAGCCATTTTGGTGGATAAAAGCTCAAAAGCGAACGAGAAAGTTTGAGCTTCCCAAAAGAAGCAAGGTCTCTCTTACCTTTTTATGTCGCTGTAATAAGGCTCACAATTTTGCATTTCTTAGTTCGGCCGATAGAACAGATCGCGAAACGCGCATTTGCAATAGCTAGGTGCCTTTGTCGTCGTCTGAGCCGGTTTACTAACCGCTTGAAGCCGAGAAGTAGCATAGGCAATCGTGATTTCCTCACGAAGAAAAAGTGTGGCAATAATAATCTCCTTTTTGTCGAGCGGCCTGTCCTTCCATCAATGAAAGAAACAATCGCTCGCGCTCTGTCTGCACGGTATTGTCTGCCCTGGCTACTTTATATCGTCCTCTACACGTTGAACCATCCAGTCAACGGCTGCTGGAGGAACTACGACAGGCAGATTTCCGGTTTAATCTGCGGATTTCGACGGAGGGGTCTCGACTGCTCAACGGAGATATCTCGGCTACATATTCTTTCTATAGATCTGCCATTGGAACAGGTGGTCCGGGCCACCGATCTGCCATTGGAACAGATATGCTTTGAAAAGAGCAGAAAATTTTGCTCCGAATCTGCTACTGGGATTCAACATTTGAACTCTCTTGTAAAAAACGACAGGAAACACGCGCGGTCCTAGTAGCATTCTCATTCAACGACCACACACTTCACCACCAACATCTTGGTGATGCGGACAAAACATAGCAACAACTAAATGTTTCTCTCTCTCTCTCTCTCTCTTTCTCTCTCTCTCATTCACTGATACTCGGGGGGGAAAAAGAAGAAGAAAAAAGAACTGGCTTTGCAAGAATTGTGATAGATGCCCTGCCGCGTCGATCTCCACGCATGTTTCGGCCAACCTGCGGAAAATATATATATATATAATTATGGTGGACTGGCAAACATGTGCAGCGTTCTTCAAATGCGCCACAATTTCGCTTCTCAACGACAAAGCGAAAGCGCTGTCCTTTGGATTCATTACAATTGTCACCATGGTGTATTCGAACGAACGTTTTCTCGCACGTCATTTTTTATTTTACTTTTTCTTCGTTTTCTATTCTCTTCCGGAATATTTAAATCCCCTTCCCGCTCCATATACTGAGTATGCATAGCATGCCAGCGGTCATATACACGTCGAAATATATATCTGCCTTCCAATAAAGAGCACTCTCGATCTCCTCTCTCTCTCTCACCGTGGTGGCAAAAAAGCGCCCCTCCCCCTCTGCTGAGCAACTAAAAAAAAATATCCGAGGGCACCTCAGCGCTTCTTATGACTTGTGAATGCGAAAGCATTAATGTCCACCTGGACGCTGCTGAGCGGTCCTTCGAGTTATGAACTCCTCGCGGGCAAGCGAGCGCGTTGAGACGCTTGGCGCGTTTTGCTTTGGCCTTACCGAGGCGCAGTTAAAACGCAGACGAGAGCTTGCACAGACAAGGAACGCGCGGATAACACAGGCTTCCGAGACCTCATGACGTGGCGTCGCAGCCAATGGGAATTAAGGCGCCGTTTCGCTGCTATAGATGCCGGACGCCGGCTTTTTCGCTCAATGAGCCATTTGACGCTTTCGCATAAAAAAAAAAGTCTTGTCGTTCCTTGTAACTCACAAAGGCGTACCGCTATCATAGATTGTTGTTATGAGGTCCTCACCGAGCTCGCGGTATCATTCTGTCAAGAAAAGGCTCATACGAAGTTCCTTGCTACCTTTTACTCTCAATTTCTCTAAAAACGTAACGTTGTCGTTATTCAATAGCGGGCTCCCTGGCTGCGCAGCATCAACTGTCAAACTCACAGAACGAGATTCTGAAGCCGGTGCTTGAGACAAAAGTCTACACACTTTCGACATCTTACAACGTACAACCTCAAACGAGCAGCTGAGCGAAATACATTTGGCTGGCCGTTTGCCGCCGTTCAACGTCTAAGTTCGCCAGACATTTTATTTTATCCCGATAGGTCTCGCCAACCGCGAAGTCGAAACATAAAATTGAGCACCGTAGCAGCCTCCACATAAATTGCTACAATCGTATACGAGCAGCGCGCAAGCTTAACTAGCTTCCCCCTTCTGCAAGAGCGAAGAAAACAGTGCAGGAACCTTCCACGATTATTATCAATGTGAGTCGATTATTATTAATGCTTAGTCAATGCTTATCGATTATTATCAATGCTTAGTCGAAACGCTCCAAGAAAGCTATTGGCTTTATTAACAGAATGATACGCTTGATGGCGTAAATTTATTGTGATGATATTTAGGAAGTGTTTGTTGTTTCATTGCGTGATAGCACAGTCATTAACCAATACATCTGTAGCGGAGGTAGACGGCAGCTGCGTCTCAAACAGCTATAACCTTCGGCGACGAAGAACGCGCTCCACAACTCGATCGGTTGCGCGAGCCCTTCGCATGGAGGCCGTTGTATAGGCGGTGAAAGCGCAAATTCCGACCACCAATTACGAGAACGTCTCTGAGCTAATGAAAATATACTGAGATAAATATTCTACAATGCCAACGTCTTGACCTAAATGATGGAAAGATCCTGCATGAACTCCCCCCACCCTCCTCCGGGCCCCCTTCCCCCGTAAGGTGCGCTTTATCCCTCGGCACTTTCGATGAGCAGGCGCCGACCATTTTCTTGTGTGCGGAGACCTTTTTCCACGAACATAGGAACTCTGCGACTGTCGCAACGATAAAGTGGTACATTGACTTCGACCGTGACGGGCAAAGTAAAAATTATCACCGCGCCTGCGCTGTTTTCGGGCGCCTTGCAGCAAGCATCGATCGTCAGGCATGGCGACACTTGACTGCACGCAGCCTTTCGGCACCCGGTGGTCGCGCAACGGCGTGCCGCACCTTGCACTCGGGTCGCGCGTCGAATGCCGTGCACACTGCACACTGACCACGACGCGCGCATGCAAGCTGCGGTCACTTGCATACCACTAGCACCGCCGCGGTTTGCGGTCGGTTGCGATTGATAAATGTAATCAGTGACGGGCGGAGAAGCTACGTTTAGACCTTACATCAGTTCATTTGTGTAAATTATCGCCGCGTCGAACCATTTGGACGCGCACCCTTCGACTTCGACATGTCCGGCATCGGCTGCATGATCCCCTCTTAGCCCGTATTCACAATCACATCTCTTCGTACGCCCATCGCTGTCATTTAAGTTTTGATGCGCTAACACGTCGGCTAATCGGCAAATTAAGAAACGCTCTAACGTAAAAGATATTGTGTATAGTGCGCTCCTAGCACAAAACAGACCAATATATGACGAGAAATGTATTAAGATAACGCAAAATCAGCGTCGGAAAGCTAAACCGGCTGCAGGCTGTCACAGCAGTCGCGTCACATCTCGAGACTGTTTGAATGCGCGTGAATACTTTGGAGGCTGCCGAATGCATGTGCAAAGGCCGTAAAAGTAATGCCCCTTAAAACACAGGAAGCCTGTAGGCAGAAAGCTACACAGTTCAATTTTGATTCAGTAGGAGCCGTGAACATTCGTATTTCGTATCTTAGCCATTATATCAGCTCTTTAATAAAAATGCATTAATTACTTGTGATATATAACGTCAGAGCACATATTGCATTCAACGGCTACAAGCCCCGCAGCTTGTTAAAAATTCTTTATTTATTCATAAAACTAGTAATTTAGTATACCTATAATTACTTAATACCTAATTTTACGTTCACGTTCGCGTGTACCTTATTTCACGTTCAGAATTCGGTGCATACGACCTTTGGCAAGCATATTCTTTTGCCTTTAACCGTAGCACCCGAGACAATTATGTATGTGTCTCAAATGTTCCTTCAAATAATCAAAACAAAATTAAAGAACTAATCTGCGATCATCGCACGCTTCTTGATGTCCAAAACTGCTATAAAGTTTGGCCAGCAATAATTATCATTCTGTCTGCAATTTCCTATCTATTTTGATTGGAGAAAGTCGATCGGTAACGACCGGTACTAAACTTGTTGCCCCTTAGTTGTTCGCCGCGTATAGTCCTTGTAGCACGTCCTTCGGCGCCCTAAATGACGATCCAGCGTTGCCTCGTAACAAAAACAAATTGATTGATTGAGCAAGTTATTTATTTATTTATTTATTTATTTATTTATTTATTTATTTATTTATTTATTTATTTATTTATTTACCACGAAAACGGGTAAACGACCCAAAGAAAGCAATTGGGCAAAAAAAGAAAAAGGAAAAAATTCGTCGGCCCTTCCGCTCCGCGAAGATTGTTAACCAGCGAAGCTGAAACGTGCGGCCCCGCAGTGTTTTTCACTGGGTTAATCCCGAGGGTTCCTTTAAATATTTCTCAATTATGAGGTTACACACACGTTCGGCTGCGACGGAGAGAACGACGTCACTGACTGTAAGGCCGCAGTCCGCCGTTGTCGCTTCCGTTCGATGTCTCGAGTTTGCTCGGCGGCGTGCATGGTTAACAGCATTCGCCCGCCCATTGCCGCTTGCGATTCTTCGAAATTAAATTGCTTCAAAATTAAATCTGTCCGTCATGTAAGCCATTGAATGGCTCATATCCCCTTAAGCAATGGATCATACCCCCGTAAACGCGGCCTCCCCATTACGACGACAGAGGAGAAGTGAAATTCTACGCTGGAATGATGAGCGGCAACGCAGCCAGCTGTGCAAGAAGACGGCGACGAACGCGAGAGCAGTGGCACAAGCGTGTGCCGAGCACGAGCGCTGCCCGAGAGGAACCAACGAGCTAGCTACGGAAGAAGACGATGGCATTCGAGCCAATGCTGATGGTCATAGTTTACTGTATACGCAGGCGATTTCGCCTTGCCACGCATATACGACTTCGATCACCTATAGACATATAAAGCTTCGCGTTAAAACAGCACCAGCTTCACATCACCTGCCTTTCAGCACTCCATATAAGATTTGTTCCTTCAGACAAGAACTCTAAAGCAGGTAAGGGGTACGAAAACACTATCACAATTGTCCAAAATTGTTTATTTTAAACCGTCATTTACCCACGTGAATCTCATTTACCAAGTAAGTGACAAATGCACAAGCCACAATAAAACAAAAATTCAAACCACGCCAGTGTACATCCAACAGATTCCTACTGCACTAAACTGCTCACACGACAATAACGGAACTTCGGATTCCCGCGAAGAGCGCAGCCGTGACAGCGACACCTAGCTCATTACTACGAGCTTTAATAATACCCGCAATTTGGGCGCACACTATGAGTTGGTAAAAGCATTCGAAGTGACGCGCCACTCTAATAAAAGAAGCCACGACTGCTGCTTTGCGCTTTTTTTTTTTTTTTTTGTACTGTTTCTCATGTCTGTCTTCGCTTATGGCTTATGTATGTTTCACGCAAACAGAATGTCTGACCGCACAGCATCTGACCAGCACCGTGGATGTTGACGCTGCTCGTGCGCATATAGTGTTACGTCAGAGATGGAACATGGTCGTTTTTGTTCGTTACCTTGTTTGCGTGTTTGTGTTTCTTTTTTTTTTTTATCGTGTGGTAATCCAAAAATTTCATTAGTCTTCAAGAAACAAGTACACAAGTGCACAATTAACAAATTCTACAAGGACATCGTACAGAGTAAGCAATTTGCTAAGCCTCTTCTTTTTCTTTACTTCTTCACAGCTTAACACGCGGCGTGGCACGATGATAAAGAAGCGCTCCCGCGTGCCCTCGCGCAGCTGATGCTCGTTCATCGAATCGCCATTTTCCAGTGGCAGCAATCGTTCGAGACGGACGAGAAGTTCTCCCTGTTTGTTTGGGGTCGCACGCCAACGCTAAGACGGAAACCAAGATGGCCATGGCCAGAGGATCCGCAACGCCTCAACATCACCCCGTGGCAAGCCGTACCGGCGTTACCGGAGCCACTGCCCAGATACACGAGGAACGAGGACGTCCGACGCGTCTTCATGTCAAGCTGGGAGAACATGAAGCTTCTGCGCTGGGTCCTGTCCCGCAACTACCTGTGAAGGGCTACAAAAGGCCATCTCAGCGTTCTCGGCAACGAAAAACATCCCCGTTAACGCATCAACATCGAGCTGACGCAGTGCAACTAGCTACTGGAATCCAGTGCACCGTATGCGTCGAGGCCTCTTCAAGTAAGGGCGACCAGCTGCTGCAGCTGTGGATCCTGCGCAATAAGCGGCGGCTTCCTCGACAGCCAGAACGCTCACCGCATCACCAAAGGACTGAAGCACCGAACAGCACCCTGGCCATACGGCAGCTTTTGGAACGCGCCAAGCCATTCGGAGAATTGGTGCGGCCCTTACAACAGGCTGTGCACATGTGCTCGGCTTGGTTCGCAGCGACTTACATCAACCCGCAGCTTTTTGTGAGTTTCTCCGCGCCCAGATGCCGAAATGACGTCACTGGTTGCAGTTCGCTGCCCCCGATGCACGGTCGCCTTTCACGTAGCGCGAACGCGCATAGATTCGAGGCGCTGCTGAGCAGGTCACCTACGTTTGAGCCAAGACCGCCTGAGAAGTCAGTGCACTCCAAGCCGCCAGCGCGACTGTGTTCCTGCAGCACACCTGCACCTCCTGACTTTCCTGCTGCTGACATCAGATCCTCTAGCCTTTTCGACAACAGCTGCGTGGCCGTCGCGCTGGTCCGTGCTGCAGCATTTGCAGTCCTCTAGGATGACGTAGAGGGTGCGCAGGTGAGCAATGGCGACGCTGTTCAGGCCCTCCCAGTGATTGCACTTCTGGCCTAGGAGATCGGCCAGCTGGGCGAACATCTGCTGCTGGCCCTGGGTCTCGACCTGCTCAACCAATGGCTTCAACGGAACCATCTTTCCATTCACCGTCTCCTAGCAACCAGCCTCTCAACCAGTCATAGAGGCCTCTGCAAGAGCGTCCCGGCCACACTCCAACTTGCGCCGCGGCTCATTATGCACAGTCTCGAGCTTTTCCTTGGCAGGGTCGCAGAATACACGGAGCGTGATGGTAAAAGTTTGAATGCAGTAACGCAGCCATATGCAGCGGACGTCGAGCAGGAAGAACACGACAGCGTGAATGTAGCCACGCACTCATTCAACGGCGAAGTTGAAGACGACGCGGCGTAAGACTCCGTATGGGCTCCCACACAACCAGAGGAAAGACACCGGCGCCCCCTGACGGGTGGGAAGTAGTCACCCCGCCAGTCATTGTGCTGCAGTATCTCGAGGACTCGGTCGTGCCGTCTTTCGTTGGGTGGGCCCCACGACGGTTGGGCTTCCTTCTGTGGAGGCTGGCGAAGCGGCTGCCACGGCCTGTGCTTGAACGAGACGACGTTAACAGGACCTGAAGCTTCTGCATAAATGGACGCCCCCGTCTCGGGAGCGTCCGCGTATAATGTCCCATATAGTAGTTAGTGCACCTATTTCACGCAATAAAAGAACAATACAATTCGACGCGCCGGTCTCGGGGATGTTTTTATGCTGAACGTGTAACTCGCAGTAACCAGGACACCCTATATAACTTATGGATGAGACAATCATCGTTTTCGGCCATCAGCACCTCCGCAGCTCAATCACCTGCGCGCAATGAAGAGCACATTTTCAAGCCGTGTAGCAATATCACCGTACAAATAAAAAATACGCTAGTCTACGTTTTCAAACTTTACCATTACCACTTCTTCATTCTTCCTGCAAATATATGTGCGTAGAATCACCCGATTCTTAATTATCACATCCCTCATAGTGGTTCCGTGCCATATTTTGAAATCTCCCCATCAAAATACAATCACTATTTATTTATTTATTTATTTATTTATTTATTTATTTATTTATTTATTTATTTATTTATTTATTTATTTATTTATTTATTTATTTATTTATTTATTTATTTATTTATTTATTTATTTATTTATTTATTTCGTAAGGGCACAGGGCACGCATCAGTGAGGTTTGTTCACATTGACTTCAAGACATATGGAGACAGTGGCTGCTGCCGAAAAGTGGGCTTTTTTCGTATGATTACGTGAAATCTGCAAAACGTGAAGTCAGAATAAGGCGGCGACGTTACCCTAGCTAAACGTTGGCGGAGACGCGAGCGATGGCTACCAACATATATCGTTATGACAGGGTGATGGAGTGTAAGTTGAATGATCCAACGTGCGTATGAGAAGCTGAAAGGCCTACGTCTGCTTTTTTCTTTTTCTTTTCGTATACCTTAAGTACACAATCATGTGCGTCCTTTCGTTTACAAACATGCGTATTGCGCATAGCAGGCGTGAATTGCATGTTAAATCCTCAAGCGCCGATCACACATGCCACATACCGCCGGTCGTCACCTAACGAAGGAAGCAAAGTGTTGGGTCAGACGTCAACTAACATGTCACTGAATACTGGCGAAGCGAGAAATATGGACACAAAAGGGGGAAGAGGTCACCATGCAACAGGAGGAAGACGCGCACTTCTGAGGTCACTGCGACAAAAAAAAAAAAAAAAAAAAAAACTAAGTTATAGTATCGCCAAAAGTAAGAAATTATATCCGAACACTTCTATAGCAAGCTATTAACTTTATTAATGGAATGATGCGATTCAAGGCGTATATTTCTTGCATAGTGGACATTAAGGTACCGTTTGTTGTTTGATTGCGTAATTCCGTAAATAACAGAGCCGCTAACTAGCACATCTGTATACCGGTGCCAGAGCTCTCTTCTGTAGCCGCCACAGTGGGGAGGACAGCGGGAGAACAGGGGGAAAATGCTGTCGCCAACAGTCAGCAGACCAAAATCGGCGTGTGTCGGCCTATAGTGTAAATCAGCCTTTACACGAACAACTCTGAGACCATGTTATACGAAGGCACGTCTACAACTCAGAGAGAGAAGGATAAAACTTTATTTTGTTAAACCTCTTGTCAGCTGAGTGCTACCATCACATTGTCGCCCATTGCCCTATTTTCACAATCGCCGAAACAGCCCTGGATGTCTAACGAAATTTGGGGAAATATATTTTTTTACTGTTGCAAATGGCCATAAGCTTGTGAGAACTACGTTCGCATCGAAGGCTTTTTTTATCTCATATAGTTACTCCTGGCATTCGGCGACGAACCACGCGTTTGTCATGCGCACAGTGTACACTATTTTCTTCTTTCGATTCCCTCTTCAGTGTATAGGGTAGCAAACCCGACGCTCGTCTGGTCGACCTATCTTCTCCTTGCTTTCTCTCTCTGTCAGCGACGAACGCGCCTCGCAGATCGGTTGTTCGAGAGCACGCGCCGCTCTTTGCAACGGCGCCTTCGTATCGGTGGTGAAAGCCCAGCCACCAGCGACCAACAACCAACGACCACGAAAACGGGTAAACGACCCAAAGAAAGCAATTGGGCAAAAAAAGAAAAAGAAAAAAATTCGTCGGCCCTTCCGCTCCGCGAAGATTGTTAACCAGCGAAGCTGAAACGTGCGGCCCCGCAGTGTTTTTCACTGGGTTAATCCCGAGGGTTCGTTTAAGTATTTCTCAATTATGAGGTTACACACACGTTCGGCTGCGACGGAGAGAACGACGTCACCGGCGGTATGCCCGCATTCCGCCGTTGTCGCTTCCGTTCGATGTCTCGAGTTTGCTCAGCGGCGTGCATGGTTAACAGCATTCGCCCGCCCATTGCCGCTTGCGATTCTTCGAAATTAAATTGCTTCAAAATTAAATCTGTCCTTCATGTAAGCCAATGAATGGCTCATATCCCCTTAAGCAATGGCTCATACCCCCGTAAACGCGCCCTCCCCATTACGACGACAGAGGAGAAGTGTAATTCTACGCTGGAATGATGAGCGGCAACGCAGCCAGCTGTGCAAGAAGACGGCGACGAACGCGAGAGCAGTGGCACAAGCGTGTGCCGAGCACGAGCGCTGCCCGAGAGGAACCAACGAGCTAGCTACGGAAGAAGACGATGGCATTCGAGCCAATGCTGATGGTCATAGTTTACTGTATACGCAGGCGATTTCGCCTTGCCACGCATATACGACTTCGATCACCTATAGACATATAAAGCTTCGCGTTAAAACAGCACCAGCTTCACATCACCTGCCTTTCAGCACTCCATATAAGATTTGTTCCTTCAGACAAGAACTCTAAAGCAGGTAAGGGGTACGAAAACACTATCACAATTGTCCAAAATTGTTTATTTTAAACCGTCATTTACCCACGTGAATCTCATTTACCAAGTAAATGACAAATGCACAGGCCCAGTAGCGCACCCAAGATCTCTGCCAGGGGGGGGTTGACAGTTTGCCAATACCATCTAAACAACACTAATTTCGATTTATTCACGGGAAATTGTCAAAAAAATTCGCTTTTTGCGAGTGTGCAGACGATTTCGCGTCTTACATCTTAGTTGCAGCACTCAAATGCGTAAGGAAAGAAAAGGGGTTAAACAAAAGGGGAGGTTAAGTCGGCCTCAGGGGGGGGGGGGGGGGGGTTACAACCCCCGAATCCCCCCCCGTCGGTGCGCCACTGCACAGGCCACAATAAAACAAAAATTCAAATCACGCCAGTGTACGTACAACAGATTCCTACTGCACTAAACTGCTCACACGACAATAAGGGAACTTCAGATTCCCGCGAAGATCGCAGTCGTAACAGCGACACCTAGCTCATTACTACGAGCTTTAATAATACCCGCAGTTTGGACGCACAATATATGAGTTGGTAAAAGCATTCGAAGTGACGCGCCAATCTAATAAAAGAAGCCACGACTGCTGCTTTGCGCTTTTTTTTTTTTTTGTACTGTTTCTCATGTCTGTCTTCGCTTATGGCTTATGTCTGTTTCACGCAAACAGATGTCTGACCGCACAGCATCTGACCAGCACCGTGGTTGTTGACGCTGCACGTGCGCATATAGGGTCAAATCAGAGACGGCACATGGTATTTTTTGTTCGTTACCCTGTTTGCGTGTTTGTTTGTTCTTTCTTTTTTTATCGTGTGGTAATCCAAAAAATTATTAGTTTTCAAGAAAAAAAGCACACAATTAAACAATTCTACAAGGACATCGTACAAGATACAGAGTAAGCAATTTGCGAAGCTTCTTATTTTTCTTTATTTTTTCACAGCCGAACACGCGGCGTTGCACGATGATAAAGAAGTGCTCCCGCGTGTCCTCGCGCAGCTGATGCTCGTTCATCGAATCGCCATTTTCCAGTGGCAGCAATCGTTCGAGACGGACAAGAAGTTATCCCCGTTTGTCTGGCGTCGCACGCCAACGCTACAGAGGGAAACCAAGACTTCCATGGCCAGAGGATCCACAACACCTGAACATCGCCCCGTGGCAAGACGTACCGGCGTTACCGGAGCTGCTGCCCATATACACGAGGAACGAGGACGTCCGACGCGTCTTCATGTCAAGCTGGGAGAACATGCAGCTTCTGCGTTGGGCCTTATCCCGCAACTACCTGTGAAGGGCGACAAAATGTCATCTCAGCGTTCTCGGCAACGAAAAACATCCCCGTTAACGCATCAACATCGAGCTGACGCAGCGCAACTAGCTACTGGAATCCAGTTCACCGTATGCGTCGAGTCCTCTTCAAGTAAGGGCGACCAGCTGCTGCAGCTGTGGATCCTGCGCAATGAGCGGCGGCTTCCTCGACAACCAGAACGCTCTCCGCATCACCAAAGGAATGAAGCACCGGACAGCATCCTGGCCATACGGCAGCTTTTGGAACGCGCCAAGCCATTCGGAGAATTGGTGCGGCCCTTACAACAGGCTGTGCACATGTGCTCGGCTTGGTTCGCAGCGACTTGCATCAATCCGCAGCTTTTTGTGAGTTTCTCCGCGCCCAGATGCCGAAATGACGTCACTGATTGCAGTTCGCTGCCCCCGATGCACGGTCGCCTTTCACGTAGCGTGAACGCGCATGGATTTGAGGAGCTGCTGAGCAGGTCACCTACGTTTGAGCCAAGACCGCCTGAGAAGTCAGTGCACTCCAAGCCGCAAGCGCGACTGCGTTTCTGCAGCACACCTGCATCTCCTCCCTTTCCTGCTGCTGACATCAGATCCTCTAGCCTTTTCGACAACAGCTGCGTGGCTGTCGCGCTGGTCCGTGCTGCAGCATTTGCGTTCCTCCAGGATGACGTAGAGAGTGCGCAGGTGAGCAATGGCGACGCTGTTCAGGCCCTCCCAGTGATTGCACTTCTGGCCTAGGAGATCGGCCAGCTGGGCGAACATCTGCTGCTGGCCCTGGGTCTCGACCTGCTCAACCAATGGCTTCAACGGAACCATCTTTCCATTCACCGTCTCCTAGCAACCAGCCTCGCAACCAGCCATAGAGGCCCCATGCAAGAGCGTCCCGGCCGCACTCCAACTTGCGCCGCGGCTCATTATGCACAGTCTCGAGCATTTCCTTGGCAGGGTCGCAGAATACACGGAGCGTGATGGTAAAAGGTTGAATGCAGTAACGCAGCCATAGGCAGCGGACGTCGAGCAGGAAGAACACGGCAGCCTGAATGTATCCACGCACTCATTCAACGGCGAAGTTGAAGACGACGCGGCGTAAGACTCCGTATGGGCTCCCACACAACCAGAGGAAAGACGCCGGCGCCCCCTGACGGGTCGGAAGTAGTCACCCCGCCAGTCACTGTGCTGCAGTACCTCGAAGACTCGGTCGTGCCGTCTTTCATTGGGTGGGCCCCACGACGGTTGGGTTTCCTTCTGTGGAGGCTGGTGAAGCGGCTGCCACGGCCTGTGCTTGAACGAGACGACGTTAACAGGACCTGAAGCTTCTGCATAAATGGACGCCCCCGTCTCGGGAGCGTCCGCGTATAATGTCCCATATAGTAGTTAGTGCACCTATTTCACGCAATAAAAGAACAATACAATTCGACGCGCCGGTCTCGGGGATGTTTTTATGCTGAACGTGTAACTCGCAGTAACCAGGACACCCTATATAACTTATGGATGAGACAATCATCGTTTTCAGCCATCAGCATCTCCGCAGCTCAATCACCTGCGCGTAATGAAGCGCACATTTTCAAGCCGTGTAGCAATATCACCGCACAAATAAAAAATACGCTAGTCTACGGTTCCAAACTTTACCATTACCACTTCTTCATTCTTCTTGCAAATATATGTGCGTAGAATCACCCGATTCTTAATTAGCACATCCCTCGTAGGGGTTACGTGCCATCTTTTGAAATCTCCCCATCAAAATACAGTCACCATTTATTTATTTATTTATTTATTTGTTTATTTATTTATTTATTTATTCCTCAAAGGCCCCGGTGTGGGGTATTACATGAGGGATGGGTGATCACTTCAGTGAAATGTGCACTCAATAGCAGCCTTGAAATGATGTGGATTGGAGTGGTGTACGGCGTCGGCGGAATGGTCGTTCCAGTCCCGGGCAGTCTTCAGAAAGAATGAAAGTGCGGCAGTGGTCCGGGCAGGCGGAGGGTACACAGGTTTTTCGTGACGTAATCGGCAAGATTGACCGTGCGCTGGAATGATGGATGAAGTACTAGGAGCAGAATGATAAAATTTGTGATAAAGACACAGACTAAGAACATGACGCTATATATATAGATTGGGAATTCCTGCTTTTAATTTTAGCTGAGAGAGACTAGTGTGGTATGAATAATCAGAATAAATAAAACAAGCTGCACGATTTTGAACTGCTTCTGGAGTGTTAGAAAGGGCGGCTTGGTGTGGGTCCCAAACGGAGCGTGCGTATTCTAGCTTAGGTCTGACACGCGTGCGATTGGCTTCGTTAGTGAGGTCCTAATACGAAAAGACCAAGAAAGGTTATTTGAAAGTGTAAGGCCAAGGTACTTGCATGACTCCACAGATTATAATAGAACGTAGAATAGAACGTACTTCGGAGTATGGTGAAGCTTCCGCCGATAAAAAGGTACCAGTAAACTATTTGTAGTGTTCAGTGACACTATAGCCACATGTGGCACCAAGTGGTAGCTTTCTCAAGATCATCTTGCAATGCGCGGTTGCCGGTACCAGTAAGTATTGGGCGATAAATGACACAGCCGTCAGCAAAAAGGCAGATGTTAGAAGAAAGATTAGCCGGTAAATCATTAGTATATATAAGAAAGAGAAGGGGCCCCAGAACTGTGCCTTGGCGCACTCCGGAGAGAACGGATCTTTTAGAGGATCGAGGAGGTACGAACTGTTGTTAGTCAAGAAATTACGTATCCAGTCTAAAACAAGAAGATTGAGGTGCAAGCGAGAAAGATTTAGGAGAAGCCTATCATCAACAGGATGAATAGGTGTGGCTTAAGACACATCCCTGAAGAATGTCTACGGTACCAATAGAAAACAAATATGTTTACCAATAGAAAAAAAAATATGTTCCGTAATCAGGATATACGTAGATGGCTGGTTTTGTGTCGTGTAGTTGGAATGGCGTCGAGAGTTGGACCCGCAACGCAAGATTGTTTCATTGAGAAAGAAAGAAAGAAAGAAAGAAAGAAAGAAAGAAAGAAAGAAAGAAAGAAAGAAAGAAAGAAAGAAAGAAAGAAAGAAAGAAAGAAAGAAAGAAATCCGATAGCACTTCGTGCGCGACTCGAAAACTGTGTTCGCACATGTGGAACAGGAACGACCTCGTATAAAACGATTGCTGAGCGTGGAGTACTCCGTGGAGAGGAACATGTCATCTCCCGGATGTTCTTTTCTTTTGCCCTCCATTCCGTGACGAAGGGGCAGCCCTCACATTTCGGAAGAAGTGTAATAATTAACCACTGCGACAACTGAACTTCCAAGCGCCACCCGCACCTCGCCCTCGAAAGATGAGACACGCTCTTGGCTCGCGCGACGCGCATATTCGTAAACGACTCGTCCCTCAACGTATGCCATGCCCGCGTGATTAAAATACTCGCAAATGAATGCCGCTACAGATGCAAGATGTCACTACAGCATCTTTCACAGCCCCAGAGTTGCATTGCATGGGACGTTAAACCTAATGTACCCTCCTCATTTGTTAAATTGCTGATGGTTTTTGGCGGGTTTTCGTTTGTCGTTTAATTTTGGGTACGATTAGAGGATGATGCCCACGAGAGAGGACTAGGCATCCTATAGAGTAAAAATAACTAAAAAATGGTGTTCGCGCGTCAATTCTGAAGCGGTTTACATTAAGAAGGGGGGGGGGACTGCCTCGCGGTTACAGCGGACTTTTCAGTATCTTACTGAAATTCCCAGTATATCTTATAAAATCGGATAACGTGTACACGTTTCGCCCATGAATGGAACAATGCAAATAGTAAAACAAAAATATATATATTCTTCACGCATAATACATCTTGCATACTGTGGGAGGCTGTGGCAGGCCGCGCCCAAGGGCGCCTGCAGCCGCAGCTCGCGCGTTCCTCGCGCCACCGCTCGCGCTTCCGTCGCCTTCCTCGTCCACAGTAGGTTCTTATGCCACTATTCACGTCAGCGTTCCCACACTGCCCCTCCCTCTGCGGGGGCGTTGACGGTACTGGCTGGCAACACGGCGGTCGAACCCGGCGGCACGGACGACGAGAGATGCCGAGTCGCCATGGGCGACTCGCTTAGCACGGCCACGATCACAACGAAAGACGCACAACAACGAAAGACACACACACACACCGCTGCTCCGCCTTGCAAAATCGCTCGCTCACTGCGGCACGTCGTCACAGCTAGCGCACCGCAAGGCACACAACGAGGAGAATTACGCGACGAGTCGGCGCCGGGAGGTTTAGTTGGTCGTCGGCACAACGGGTGCAACCATTCACCTCTATTCACGTCAGCGCTCCCACGATACGTATTATAGTCAAGCACCAGTGAATATGCCCGAGCGTCTGCAATTAATTGCACGGACTTCATGTTTTTCCTAGAATACGCATGTCACTTTTGTCAACGCATGCTCGAGTAAATATACAGGGTGTCCCAGCTATCCCGCAGCACGATTTTAAAAAAGAGGAACGGCGTTACGCGAAGCAAACCTATTGCGTATTGTTTCCAGTACAGTGGAGTAGCCAAGAGTAATTTTTTCGTTACTGAGATTTAATTAGGTAATTGTAATTAATTATCTAACTCGAGAAGTACTGTCCTACTTATCAAAGTGTCAATGAGAAAGTTGTAGAGCAACATGAAAAACTACCGATGCGGCTTTCTGTTGCTTAATACGTGCCACATAAATGTGTTCTTCCGAGCGTGAAAGGAGCCCGCGAATACACGCAGAATTGCCGCGCGACTGGTCGCTCGAGGCTCTTTGCGTGTATTCGCGGGCTTCTTTCACGCTCGGAAAAACATTTTTATGTAGCACGTACTGAGCAACAAAAAGCTGTATTGGGAGTTTTTCATGTTGCTCTTTTCAGTTCGCGTGCAAACGCGCAGTGCCTTGCAACAAAAAGCGGTGCAATATTTTTCAGCATGCACATGAAGTTTTCTCCCCGAGGTCGGAAGGCAAGAAATGTTTCAAAGGTTGTTTAAAGATAACTTCACAGACGTAGGGTGGACAATTATGTGAGCGCATTTTGACTGCCCAAACCGGCCGATTAATGATCGACGCGAAGAGAACTATCGTGCCTGTACTTACGTCAGTGACCGTCAACAGAACGTCATTTATCACTAACCGTCGTGCACAGCAGGTGCACGTTTTCGATATATGCGGTGCATGTACACGTAGACTTGAACGCGTTTCAAATGTTCACATTTTATGCAAAGCTTATTTTTACGATTCATTTATATCGCAGACTAAACAGATGCTTCGTAGCAGTAAATCTGCATGTATAAAAAGATTCAAGATGCAGGAGCTTCTAGATCAAATTTATTTCGTACAAGGGAATGGATGACCAATGTCTGCTGGCAACAGTGCAAGAGTGCTGGTTCTTGGAGCCTAGAAGTGACAGAATTCAAGTCAAGTCAATAAAACTAGGCTTTCGCCACAAAGCTATCTTACAAAGTTTTGCGATTATCGCATCAGCGGCAGGGAAAGTTTACGCCATTCAACAGTGCATTCAGTCCCCTACCACCCACAGAAAACGGCGTCTGGCTTCAGACGTTTTCTTTTTTGCAGGGCATGCTCAAACTGGTCCTGCAGTTTTTTAGGAAAACGCTGTTTTATGCATTGAAGCACAGAAGTAACTGGAACACCAATGCACTTCGTCGGACACATCGAAAATTAATATCTCGAAACTGGTTCAGTCCTGAGAATAGGTTCCAGGTGGATACGCCTTGCGAACTCAGCAGCTATAATTCGTAGATTGAAAGATGTGCCATAAAATGTTTAATTAAAAAGTTAATTAGCGTAGTTATGTTAATTATTCAATTAGGCGTTTTGATTTCTCGTGGAAGTAATGGCCGCCTCATCGAGTAGTTTAGATCGAGGATTATAATTGTGCTATCTGCCACAGGCAATTTTTAAAAATTTGGTGCAGTTAAAAATGAAACATCTTGTATATGCCGATATGCAAACAGAATTCATGCCGGTGCACAATGTGAGACACCGACGCAGAGATGTCACGAGGACGTAAACGATGTTTGATGTTTTTTGAGGGAATAATGGTGAGGAGAGGTGCATGGAGAGGGAAGTGCGACACATGCGTAAATACATTTAGGGCTCCCACCATGCCAAGGATGGTGGGAGTTCTTCCATCGGCCACTCTTACAACGTGGGAAACAGCAGGTGTGACCACCTTCTTTAGGCGACGGCGAAGACCAGAGCTCATGACGGAAATATAAGCCCCGGTGTCGACAAGTGCAGAAATCGTCACGCCATCAACGTCAACGTCCAACACACAGCGTCGAGTCGGCAGAGTAACTAGAGGGTTTTCGGGCAGAGTCGTAGATGCAGCGTTACCTCCGGGCGCTGCATCGTTTAGTTTTCCGGAGTGAAGGAGCCACGGTTGCTCGGCGACGGGGCGCGGCGAGGTGGCGGGGAGCGGGAGGACGAACGGCGGTACGGTTGCGAACGCGACTGGTGACCTCTAGGTGACGGCGAGCGGCTGGACCATGTCGTGGCAGCGTCAGGATTGTAGGGGTGTGCTGCAGATAGTGGCTCAAAAGGGCTGCGATCAAGGCGGCGAGCATGGCCAAAGTATGGAGTACGTTGCGGGAACGACCAGCGGTTGTGACAGTAGCGAGCAACGTGCCCGACACGGCGGCAGTGAAAGCAGATAGGCCGATCGTCTTCAGTTCGCCAATCAGCAGGGTTTCGCGATCGTGGAGCGAACCGCGGATATCGAGGGAACGATGTCGGGGCCCCGGAAGCGGATGTAGGGCTGACAACGGCGCAAGCAGCGTGAACCCCGAGATTCGCGAGTTCGTTTCGCACGATGGCTTGGACTAGCGAAACCGCTGGTGTGCTCGAGTCGCCGGCGTTAGAGTTGGTAAAGAGGCTAGCGGGAGCCATTGCCTCGATTTCACGACGGACAATCCTCGTCAATTCGGCCGACGGCGGTGAAAGGTTAGATGGCGGCCGCTCTTCACACGAAGACGTTGCAGCGGTGTTAGGAAGCCGGGCGAATGGTCGTTCAATACGGCGGCTCTTAGCCTGCTCGAAGCGCTGAC
The DNA here is from genome assembly GCF_013339745.2 of Dermacentor silvarum. NCBI lineage: Eukaryota > Metazoa > Arthropoda > Arachnida > Ixodida > Ixodidae > Dermacentor > Dermacentor silvarum. Next base: position 40,492,241 of record NC_051154.1, on the reverse strand, counting down.
ACTCCTCGATCATGGCATCGACGGTAGCACAATTTCTGCACATGAGCAGATTGAATGCGTCGTCCGCTATCCCTTTCAGGACGTGGCCAACCTTGTCAGACTCTGACATGTTACTGTCAGCTTTACGGCACAGCGCCAGCACATCCTGTATGTAAGACAAATACGATTCCGTGGACGTCTGGGCGCGAGTTGACAGCTGTTGCTTCGCAATGATTTTTCGACTGGAGGCGTTACCGAACAGGTCACGGAGCTTTTGTTTGAATGTATCCCAGCTTCCGAAGTCGGCGTCGTGATTGCCATACGATTGCCGTGATTGCCACCACATTGGCCAGCATGACTGTCAGGTCCCAGTGGTTGGAATCGCTCACCCGTTCGTATAGCGTGAGCCATTCCTCAACGTCGATACCATCGGTGCCGTTGAACATTCCAGGGTCTCGGGGTTGGACGACTACAATCGGTGTCCGCGGCGCAGAAGCAGATTCCGGTTGGTGTGCCATGGTGGTCGCACCGCAGCGCCGACCGCTTCGGAGCTCCGTCGTCTGGCGAGAATACCCCGCACCTCCCACCAATGTGTGACGGGGCGTCAGATAGACGAAAAAGGGATAGTATTTATCTACAGGGAGTGTTGGCAGAGATGGCCAAGATGGCTGAACACGCGCAGCGTTTTTCGGCGATCGTCGTCTTCTTCCTTAATGCAAGGAGGCGGCCCGTAACATCTAACCGCCCCGGCGGGCTGAGCGCCGTCTCGGCGCAGACTAATTACACGAGGAGGTGACGGAGCCGATACAGGCTTTATGTAGTGATTTCGGGCTAAACCACACACACACACACACACACACACACACACACACACACACACACACACACACACACACACACACACACACACACACACACACACACACACACACTCACACACACACACACACACACACACACACACACACACACACACACACACACACGCACACGCACACGCACACACACACACACACACACACACACACACACACACACACACACACACACACACACACACACTGATCTCTTGTGGTTTGACCTCTAGCTGTCAAGGTGAAAACTGTTGAGTCGCCGACGGCTGCCCGAGGTAGCGTAATGAAGCTTTCGCTTCAAAAGCGATTGAGCGCAAGAGCTCAAACTTCTATGGCGACGACAGCGGAGGGAAGCATCTCGAGCATCGCGGCCGTGTATCGTGGCGACAGCTGCTCGAACCGAAAACGAAACGGCTCGAGTCGTTGTGTTGTCGGTGCACGGGAACTGTAAATAGCGTCTGCTAACTCAACTACCCTCATGCTATTAAACTGGACATTTTAGAGAAATAATTCCCATTAGTCTTTCCGTGTCAATGCACCGGAGACAAAAGTGCGTTTGTTTCGTTTATTCACGGCTGGCAGGTGCAATCGCTATGGGCATCGTGTTTGCGTCGCAAGCCTAACTCATTCAATCCAAGCCACGCCAGTTTCGATCATGGCGGTTTTGTTGGATGGCGATCGCGGCACCTTCATATCGCACAACAAGCTTGTAGAAAACTGGTACAGCAAATGTCAGCGCTCTGAAATCGGTGATGTTATTTCCTTGAAGCTCAAAGACGCTTTATTCGATATCAGAACTCCAATGAGAATGGACTCAGCTGCAGAGAAGCTGGCAGCAGGTACAGAGCGCAGGGTGAGTAGACCGGTCGGTCATTGTCATTCTCTCAACCATCAAGAATGTGTCGTTGCAGTGGTGTCCGAGTCACAGGAACGGAACCCCGCTGGACCTTACTTGTTTTTCAGAAACGAAAGCGGCGAAGTTCAGATGATGCTCCTCTGACCGATTTCGTTAAGGTAAGGAATCTGTCAGTTTGTGCGTATGGTTGTTCGTGAATGGGTGCTCGCTTGCGTGTGTGTTTTCTAGGACTGTTCCGTAATAATAATGTTTTGTTTTGTTTTTTACTTTATCATTTAGGTACGACGTCTAAACAAGCACATTACGTAGCGTGTGCATTCATCCACTTCTGATAGAGACCAAGTCACGGCTCCACCGATGATAGAATTTGCATTCTCAAGATTTTGTTTGGTGCACTGCTCCCACCGAAAGAAAAAGAGAGTATCAGAGAAACATTTTATTCGCCTTGAATGAGCCTCATCTCTCGCTAATTATGGCAGTGCACTGTTTCGGCATTAAGTGCTTATTGGCTTTGTAAACGAACCATATCCGTAAAAGCGACGTTTTTGACGTACATTTACGGTAACCAAATGTAATATGCGACATCGTACAGTTAAGATTCCTTCCTAAAGACAACAAACCGTTGTTGGAGGCTCCGAGTCGATGTGGAAGGCCTGCCATAGCAAAATCTCGTGCATCGGAATCACCCTACACTGCTCTGCCTTCTCCCTCCTATCAACACGGCGGCCGCATTTCGATGGGGGCGAAATGCAAAAACACCCGTGTACTTAGATTTAGGTGCACGTTAAAGAACCCCAGGTGGTCCAAATTATCCGGAGTCCTCCACTACGGCGTGCCTCATAATCAGATCGCGGTTTTGGCACGTAAAACCCGATAATTCATTCAATTCTCCCTCCTATCAAGACGCAACTTGCGCAATTTAATCAGGACTGTTGTGTCACTTGTGTAGCGTTTAGCAGCACCACGCAAGCCACAACATACACAGCGTTGAAAGTTTTTTTTTTTCAAGGCTTCACTGCGCCTCTACTCTATTCCGCTCAGGCCGGTGAAATTCTGCAGCAAGAAGCTGACACAAGAATTCTACAGCCATATCTTCTTAGAAAGTATAGTACACCAACACCACATGGCTGACCGTAAACGAGGCTGGCGCAATTGATCACTGCGGCGCTTAAATGAGTAAAATGTGCCTTCCGTTGCCGGCTGCAAAAAAAGAAATAAATAAACATAAAGGACACACTGGCTGGCAGAAATGAATGCGTAGCAACTTTTAGAGAATGGGTAGCGCAATATCATTGGTAGGCCATGCATCGCGCCTAACCATCGTGCACACGCCAGTCGTGCAGCTGGATAGCGGAGGCGAGTGACCAAATCGTGCGGGCGGCCCTGGACGCGGGCCACCTGGAACCCGGGCCGGCCAGCGACCGAGAGGTGCTCGAAAACAACCGCGGAGCGCGGGCTGCGGCCGCCGACGTCCCGGCGGCCGCCTCTGTGGCCGGCGTCCGTCCGCCTGCGCCGATGGGAGTCCGCTGTTCGGCACCACACGCCAGGCACGTTGCCCGTTCCTTCTCTCCCAATCCGTGCATTTGGGCATGATTCACGCGGCATCACGAGGACGCGGCTAGAGGTGCCTCAGCATGGGAAGCCGAAGCAGCGAACGAAAGGAATCAAGAGCAGAAGTACTCAAAAATGGAAAGAAAAAAAAGTGATGAATTTGCGATGATGCAACTGCGAATACGTGACCTGCGATAAGCTTACGTGCTAAGAATGCAGCCTTATTATCAAGGGAAGTTATATACATACGTCAACCAGCTGCTCTCGCTTATTATTTTTCCTCTTCAATTATGTGTGCGTGCATGTAAGCGCCTGTGCATGTTCACTCGTGGGCACATCTCGTCGTTCATTATTCCCGCGTTCGCCTCCTAGTGCAACTTTCATGCCCCCTCGTACGCGCCAAGCAGTGCGTACGTGTGTGCTTGCAAGCGCCCTTATGTACATACCTGTGTTCCTTGATTCCGCTTCCCGCTGCAGTGACTCTCCGCGCTTCGTACCATTGTGCGTATGTGCATGTCTTCAGTAAGATTGGCCCTTCTTGTATGTGCGTGAAGGTGGCGTGCTTCTGTCATTTCGTACTTTGCTTTCGTGTTACGTCGACCGATGCCCGTTTATACTTTGTACTCTTCTGTTGCTTTCCTTGTTTCCTGTAATGCTATAGCTACCGCCCGTCAGTGGCGTGACAGGGCTGTAATTTAGTAAAACATTTCAACCTTGGGTTCCGAACATGTCTCTGCGCACATAAAGTGGTGCAGTGTGAGCCATCCATGTAGCACCATGTAGCAATGCAGTGCAATAAAAAAAAAAGGGGGGGGGGAGCATATATCTAGGCCCGAGGGCGCGGGATCAAAAACCCGAGGGCGTGGTATAAAATCCCGGCCTTGGCGGCCGCATTTAGCTGGGGGCGAAATGCAGAAACGCCCTTGTACCGTTCATTGGGTGCACGTTAAAGAACCCCTGATGGTCACAATTAATTTGGAAGCCCCCTCTACAACGTGCCTCATAATCATATTGTGTTTTTGGCACGTAAAACCCCAGAATTTAATTTTGTCCTTTCATCGGTATAAGCCCTTTCACCGGCATAAATATACTCGGTGAAAGGGCTTCTTGTCTTCGTTTGCCCGCTGTTGGTTTGGTCCCGGCGCGTGCGTGGACCGGCTATGTTTATACTTGGAAATGGCCGTGGTTTATTTGATTGTTTCTTGTGATGACTATTTCTTGTTTTGGTCATACAGGCGATACGCGAATATGGCCATGAGATATTACGGTGTTACCAAGAAATATTGTGCAAGATATTACGCTGTCTTTTTTTCCTCTCGCTCGTATTGTCGTAACACGATCTAGCATGCAAACAGGCAGCCTTGCGAGGTGCCGTCTATCCATCTATATATATATATATTTATATATATATATATATATATATATATATAGATGGATAGACGGCACCTCGCAAGGCTGCCTGTTTGCATGCTAGATCGTGTTACGACAATACGAGCGAGAGGAAAAAAAGACAGCGTAATATCTTGCACAATATTTCTTGGTAACACCGTAATATCTCATGGCCATATTCGCGTATCGCCTGTATGACCAAAACAAGAAATAGTCATCACAAGAAACAATCAAATAAACCACGGCCATTTCCAAGTATAAACATAGCCGGTCCACGCACGCGCCGGGACCAAACCAACAGCGGGCAAACGAAGACAAGAAGCCCTTTCACCGAGTATATTTATGCCGGTGAAAGGGCTTATACCGATGAAAGGACAAAATTAAATTCTGGGGTTTTACGTGCCAAAAACACAATATGATTATGAGGCACGTTGTAGAGGGGGCTTCCAAATTAATTGTGACCATCAGGGGTTCTTTAACGTGCACCCAATGAACGGTACAAGGGCGTTTCTGCATTTCGCCCCCAGCTAAATGCGGCCGCCAAGGCCGGGATTTTATACCACGCCCTCGGGTTTTTGATCCCGCGCCCTCGGGCCTAGATATATGCTCCCCCCCCCCTTTTTTTTTATTGCACTGCATTGCTACATGGTGCTACATGGATGGCTCACACTGCACCACTTATATATATATATAACCACTTATATATATATATATATATATATATATATATATATATAAGAAGCCAGCAAACATAGACACCAAGGACAACATAGGGGAAACTACGTGTACTTCCTAATTGAAATAAATAAATGATAAATTAATGGAAATGAAAGTGGATGAAAAAAGTCACAGGCCTGAGCGGCTCAAGAGTAGCGCCAATTTCGGCACCACGCACAACAGGGTCTTCGCGGCAAAGTCTCTTCGCCTCGTTTTGACGAGAACGATCTGAACTGTCCGCCCGGCGTCGACGGCGAGCTGCGGCTTATAATGCTCTCTGCACAGCAGTCTGCTGAGCCCGATGATGCCTGGTTGTAGCCGCGCATGTAGCTCTACGATTCGTTTCTTCAGCAGCGGTTCGTACCTTGCGAGGAGACGCCATAACGTGTACCGAAGAGGTATCCAGAATACGTGGCGCACATCTCACATCCCTTGACCCGTGGCACGGTACGTTGTTGTTCTTAATGATGATGATGATCATCATCATGATTGTTTATTGGAATCTCCAAAACGGGCTGGTGACAAATAGTCACCTAGCCTGCTTGAGTTAACCAGGTCCAGTTACATGCAGCATGCAACTGCTATATGCAACTTACATGTCGGGCACGCTGCGTTTGCAGGCACCTTAACTAGATGGCGCCACCGTACTGGTGGAGACTCGGGATCGCGTTAATTGCGCGCCTCGTCTGAATCGCATCTCGTCGTCTGCGCCTGCACGCCTGCCTAGGTGAAGTACCGACTCGCGCGGAGCGGACCTGGGTTCGATCCCGGTGGGGACCGGGTACTGTTTTTCGCACTTCCGATGATAGCGGTTATGGTTACCAGCGGCGGTGGTGGCGGACACCATCGCGAACCGAAACGGCTATTAGAATGAGCCCATAACAGCTTACGCTGTAAAACAACTTGCCGCAGGTGGCGAACGATCCCACGTCTTCGCATTACGTGTGCGATGCTCTTACCATTGAGCTACCGTGGCGCCGGTTTACCATCCACTTTCTAGGCTATTTTATGTTTTACACCTCGAAACTAACGCTGGGAGTGTTAGCCAGCGCCACCACTCACAATTTAAACCTTGGCGGCGGATGTGGAACATCCTTTCTGCCGCAGGCGTCACGAGTACGTGATCTTTTTGGGTGAAGGCAACTGGTCAATAAACCCGCATATGCTACCTGGAGGCATCAATGTTGGCGGATTCGAGACCCTCGTTATGTAATGAACGAGAAGAAAGGGAACCGAGGGGCCAGATTTTTATTAATCGATCATGTAAGAACATACAGGGTGTCCCAACTGTCATGCACCAAGATTTAAAAAAGGAGCAATTGCTTTACTCGAAGAAAACTTAGTGCATACCTTTTCCAGTACAGTGGAGTAGCCGCCAGTAATATTTTGTTACTGAGATTTCATCAGGTAATTGTAATTAATTATTTAACTCGATAAGTACCGTCTTAATTATCAAAGTGTTAATGAAAAAATTGTAGAGCAACATGATAAACTTTCGATACAGTTTCTGGATTACTCAGTAAGTGCTTCATAAAAGTGTTTTTCCGAGCGTGAAAGAAACCCGCGAATACACGCAAAGTGCATGAGCGACCAGTCGCGCGGCTACCCCACTGTACTGAAAACAATATGCACTAGGTTTTCTTTCTTCGAGTAACGCAATTGCTCTTTTTAACACGAAAGTGTTTTATGCCGGGGTCCACCAAGACTTCACTGACGTATTTCCGTCACGGAAATACGTCAGCTTACAATGTACACGAACATAATACAAAGAAAGAAACCAGAAGAAAAAGTTCCACAAACATGGAAAATTTGGAAATCGAACCCACGACCTCTCGGTCCGCGACGATAGATCGCCGAGCGTTTAACCCATTGCGCCACAAACGCATTTGCAGAGAGCTACACAGACGCGCCTTATATATCTAACACTCCTCCGTGTACCCGCGCTCTTGCTCGGGGCGGTGCCGCCGCCTACGAGCAGAAAAGAGAAGTACTGCATTATGACACTAACGCGCACCGACAGTGAACGCTTCGGTGGTCTCAGCACTACGACGCCTCGATGCCAGCATTCGAAGGGACGCTGGCATCAAGAAGCACTACCAACGCCACCTAGGTGGCGTTCACCGTACTCAGCACAGCGGAGCGTGGCCTCCGCAATTAGCTCTGAAAATGTTTCTGAAGTTGATCGCGGAGGCTGCAATTACGACGCGCTGTACGCGCTGATTTGACTCGGTGACGATTCAGTTACGTGCTTTGTCTTGCGCGTTGTATTAGTGTGTCAGTTACGTGCTTCGTCTTTCGCGTTGTGCTAGCGTGTGCAGCGTAGTGCAGCTTCCATATGCACGACGGTTGCTCATGGTCATCGACGTTGGTAGTCGTGATGGAGGAGACGTGCCACCAGGCGTCAGCGTGGGTGCATCAACGCCTAAGGGCGCTTTAGCCACAAAACACCAATAGACATTATATATCAATGTGCAATAAACATTGCACTACTTCTGTGACGACACGTTTCACTTTCGTGTTCTATACCGATTCCTATATAAGAGGGATCAACCACATTTTTTTTAATCGGTGCATGATACTTGGGACAACCTGTATATATATATATATATATATATATATATATATATATATGCGTGTGCGAGTGTGTGTGCGCTATACTGTTCGCCCCCCCCCCCCCTTCCTCCACTGAAAGGAGACTTTGAGCCCTGATGCGAAGATGTGGGTTCGTATCCCACCTGCGGCCAGTTGTTTTTCATCTACTTTCATATTTCATTTATTTATCGTTATTTATTTCAGTGAAGAACTACAAATATTTTCCCATATGCTGTTCTTCGTGTCATTGTTTGTTGGCTTTTTCTGATTTGACTATATATATTTGCATGAACGCTTATATATGGTACTACTCTTTATCTTTTATCTTCTCTTCCACGCTAATCTTGCACAGGAGTGGAATCTACCTATGTGGTGCTCTTCGGCGCTAGAAACTAGGGTACCTCGATATCAAGCCCGGCTTACTATCGATGCACCCTACTGCAGACAGAACAGGTGACGCAGACGAGCATGCAAGATCACGCCGGTGATTGACTGATGCCAGCTGTATACCTTCCGCTCGTCATGTTGCTGCGGAACGACGTGGAATTCCCGCGAACCTGCTGTCAAACATCTGCATCCGACTTCGTATCTGACACTAGTTTGAATCGCGCGTTCCTTCAACATGGCGCAATCAAATTACCTACGAAGTTACGCTGTCGTTTCGCATTGTTATTTCGCGCAAATATAGGGTAGCTCTGTTGGGCCCTAGCAGCATCCTGATATACGTAGCTGCAGAAGCCTTAACTTTCACCTAGAGTAGACGATACGCAATGTTCTGGAGACTATATATATATATATATATATATATATATATATATATATATATATATATATATATATATATCGACATCATGTAATTAGGAGCGCGAAAGATGCAACACGAAGCGGCGAACAACAACATAGAGGCTGATCTCACAACTTAGGCTTTGTTTTCGACGCGAAGCATATTTATACGCACAAGTAAAAAAAGAAAACACGTACATTTCAAACGATCAACTCGTACATTCGCTATGACAAGTAAAGACCAGGAAAGCCCATCAACGTCGTTTGATATTGCTAATGCCGTGCAATGGACGGCTGGCTAACACACATGCATACCTGCCAACTCTCCCAATTTGTCCAGAAGACTCCACAATTCCGACCAATCCTCCCGATTGTACAGACACGATGCATAAATATCCCGAAAAACTGCTCCAACCCCACCGCGAAAAAAAAATCGCGTCATGCAGCACAACCGCATCGTAATTTCCATTATGCGCTAGGTAGCTAACCGATGTCAGCATTAAATCCAAGCCATTTGTGTGTAGGCAGCGTAGGCCCAACTCAGTCCGCTTCAGATCGAGACATGCGTTGAGCAGTGCGCGTCAGTTAATGGCCGGTTCCCTTAAATTAGCTTTGCCGCAATACAGCCCTGCTATGCTGTCAAGCATATTAAAAGTGAAAAGGGCCACTGTCACGGGGCGTAGTACGTGTTCCCTAAATATGCACGCGTCATTTGCGGTCACAGTACGTAAACCGAGACGTCCAATAACTGTACGGGCACCTATTTAGAGCTGCTTAATTGTGACGTCGCTGTAGACCAGGAAAAAAACAGCTTGCTCGATGCACTTCTGGCGCACCTTTATAAATGACGAGCGTCGCGGTTCGCCCCTTGCTGGCCGTGTTGAACAGGGTCGGGAAAGCTAGTAAGGTTATACTAAATCCTTTTGAACGATCACGTCGTTCTGGTCTTGGTCGCGTAAGCTGCAACCTCATCCCCAACACTGCTGCAGGCTCGTCCAGTACCGTGGCCAACCAGTGGTGCTACCCGCCAACGCGCGAGCGCAGATCGGCGACGTGCGCGACCTGGGACCGTTCCTCACAGGTGAGCTCCCCTGCAACTACCTCATTTGCTTGGCGAGAGATCTACGGTGAGCACAGTGGGGTCAGTATTAGACGTAAGCGCCGGTCCCTAACAGATGTCGCATTATTTCTACACGTATATGCCCCTCGTAATAACCACGCGAGCCAAGCTTTCGGCATTAGCTGCACGGAGGTTCAGCGTTTGTATCTTCGGCTAAGTTGCCTTCGATAGCCATTTTGCACGATTCATCGAACCCTGGATGTACCGGCGTGTATTATTGGAGTGGATTCATCATCATCATCATCATCAGCCTATCTTTATGTCCACTGCAGGACGAAGGCCTCTCCCTGCGATCTCCAGTTATCCCCCTCTTGCGCTAGCTGATTCCACCCGCAAATTTCCTAATTTCATCACCCCAGCTAGTTTTCTGCCGTCCTTGGAGTTGATTAGCGCCGATTAATCCGAACAGTTTTTCTGCCTCTGTGCCGTCGTACTGGCTAAACTTAAGTATGACTCCTGTGAACATCTGGCACGATCGCCGCGGTTTTACTGTATTGCTGGGTTGCTTTAGTTCACTTGCAGAGTGGTCGTAGTTTGCTGTTAAAACACATTTCGCAAATCAAGGTTGTATAATGTTGTGTCATAGAGGCCTAGCTGTGACAGGGTAGCATCTCGACGGGAAGGGGGGGGGGGGTCTGTCCCCTCCTCTCTGTATCCGTCAATGTTGGTTTTGCAACTAACTTCGAGCATTCACGAGTTCTACCGCCCGGGCAGCTCTACCGTGGTTGCATCTGATTTGTGCAATACTGATTTCTGAACTTGGTATGCTCGTCGAAGGCTTACACTTAGGTGCTTGCCGTGATGCTTTGGCATGATGAAAATTGACCCGCAGCATTCGACGCCACATGGGTAATTTTGTCACCTCAGAATCATTTTTGTGGAATGTGCCTGACGTGTTCAGTCCGGCGCCGTATGAATAACGTGGTGACCGAGAGCCCCTGGCGGGACACACCTATTATAGCCGCCTGAAGCAGATCGCACCTCACTGAACCGGAGCGTTTCGCCGAATCGCAATTACCGTGCTCGTTGAATGCGTTTTCACCCCTGCATGAAGCTGTCAGGCGTGGAGGAAGATGAATTCAAGTTTCGGCCTCGTTCGCTTAACACGTTTAAATATTCCAGCGCAATTAAAAAACAGGTGACTCGAGCGGACACACACTTGGGCAGGAAGAGACATGGTCGCGCGCGAATTGTGGTAACCCATGGCGCGCGCGGTGTGTGCACGCATTCGCAGTTCAAGTAAACTGACGCTCGCGACTCGGTCATTTGCAGGTTCATACGACTTTGTCTTACTCGACCCGCCTTGGGAGAATAAATCGGCTCGGCGAAAGCGCACGTACTCCACGCTCCCTCGCGACGAGCTGCTGTCGGCGCTGCCGCTGCGGCGACTCGCATCCCCGCGAGGCTGCCTGGTGGCCGTGTGGTGCACCGCCAACGGGGGACACCTCCGGTTCGTGGCGCGCGAGCTACTGCCGTCCTGGGGCCTGACGTACTTGGCTACCTGGTATTGGGTGAAGGTATTTGCACGCCTCGGCGTTCTTTCCGAGACATGCTTGCGTTAACGCGCGCATCTCGGCGCTGGCGTGCAGGTAACCAAGCACGGCGAGCCGGTTCGCCCGTTCGACTGCCCGCACAAGAAGCCCTACGAGTTCGTAGTATTCGGCGGCCCGTCGTCGGTGTCCATCCCTCAAGACAAGGTGTTCGTTTCGGTGCCGTCCTGCGTCCACTCGCACAAGCCGCCACTTTCAGGTGAGCCAACGACCGCGCACGTGGCGCGAGCGTTCTCGACACCCGTCGACTGTCGTTTTGTTCGCAGAGCTCGTGCGACCCTTCGTGAAAGACGACGCAAAGTGCATGGAGGTGTTCGCCAGGTATCTCGTGCCTGGATGGACGAGCGTCGGCAACGAGGTAGTCCCGCAGCCAATGTGACGCACATGATTCCGTTCCTGATGGTTCCTGTCTTTTTCAGGCGCTCAAGTTGCAGCACGAAAGCATCTACGAGCCTGCGAGTTTGGAATCGCCGCATTGTTGACGCTTGTATAAAAAAAAAAAGGGGGGGGGGGGGGGTAGAAGTCTGTGCATTTTCTCATTGTTCTTCTATACCATTCATAAAGCTTTCACCGCTCTTCTTTACAATACGTGCAGCTTATGCATTTCATCTATATTTTATTCCCGCATTTGCCCGCAGAAGTGCTCGATGTGTGCATTTGCTAGCCAAATGATAGCTGATGCCAACGAAGTGCTCGATTTTTGGTTCGTGCGTGAATGTGCAAGCTCACAGTGGCGCGGAAACGCCATATTGCGACGTGGCTGTATAACGGCGAACAGGCTGAAACTGGGAATAAACTATAAAGTTCATTGTGCGAACTTGTGCTTCTAAACTAAAGAAAGCGCGGCGGCATGCAGCGACATGTGAGGTCGTCGAGTCGAATGCCTGTGTTTCCTCCGTCTGGCCGCTTTTGTGCACGGTTCATCGAATCTTCTATATGCACTCGTGATGATGAATTCTAAAACGTACCACAATAATCTGGTATAAGTTATAACGCCCTTATACAAGCGACAGGCCCGTCTTCCCGGAATGAAAGACGACGTTTAAAAGTCATGCTTTTATCTGATATCGCAAGCGCGTTCTTGCGTGACAGCAGAAACAGGATAACAAAGCCACTTCGGCGGTAGCGAATTATCGAGAAGAGAAATAGTGAGGACATGTGCTCAGGCGGTTGTGTTCACCTGATGCAGTGATCTCGGCGCTAGGCTGGCTAGGCCATTTGCACCAACAAAAGCGAACCTGCTAACGCACCACCTCAGGGGCACTCAACTTTATCTCGCGGGTTGGATCCCGGCCGCATTTCGTTACGGGCGAACTGCAAAAACGCTCGTGTGCTTAGATTTAGGTGCACTTTAAGAAGTCCCAGGTGGTCAAAAATATTCCGGAGTCTCCCACTACAGCATGCATGGCTCATCAGGTCGCAGTTTTGGCACTTAAAACCCCAGAACTTTTTTCGTACAGTCGTGAGCGCTATATACCAGCTCTACCCGACCAAGCACAGACGTCGTATAGGTGTACTGGAGAAAAGAAAGTGCCGCCGCAGCATAAGGGGCTGCTTATAGGTGGATTATAGGCTTTTACGTGAATAGTATTAAGACCTAAGAAAAAACGAAGCCGGCGCGGCTGTTACCATTTTTTATGCAACAGAGCGGTGGTTGCCTGGGATTGTTAAATTGTGACCTGTATATAATCGTGTTTACAGTGTACGCTTGCGTTATCAGCCTTATAGGAGCACCACATTGGCATAGATCGCGAGGCCTGCCTGCAGTTCATTAGTGCCTTGCGAATCCTGCTTGCCGGCTTAAAAACACCTGTTGGTTCAGATACTTCAGATAAAAACAGCGGTTCAGATACTGGTGCTTGCGTTTTTTTTTTTTTTTTTTTTTTTTTTGACAGCCCGTGTTGCGTATATGTAAAGTGTTCGTGTACGTCATCCCGGTACCGCGTATATGTATAATGTGCTCTTATGCCTGCTCAGTATACCCTGTATGCAGTACACATTCGTGTGTACTGCATACAGGGAGGGATGGACAAAGCCCCCGCCATAAGCTGCTTCGCATCTAAAAAGCCTGTACCCGCCGTGGTTGCTCAGTGGCTATGGTGTTGGGCTGCTGAGCACGAGGTCGCGGGATCGAATCCCGGCCACGGCGGCCGCATTTCGAAGGGGGCGAAATGCGAAAACACCCGTGTACTTAGATTTAGGCGCACGTTAAAGAACCCCAGGTGGTCGAAATTATTCCGGAGTCCCCCACTACGGCGTGCCTCATAATCAGATCGTGGTTTTGGCACGTAAAACCCCGTTATTTATTATTATTAGAAACGCCTGTCTCGTGCATTGAGGGCACGTCAAAGATCCCCTGGTGGTAAAAATTAATCCGGAGCCCCCTACAGCCATAGACGGACGTCTATGGCTGAGACGTCCGTCTCAGCCATACTCGACGATACAGAACTCTACAACGCGAAACGTACCCGCCGTATACGTGACTTTGGTGTTGCGCTGCTAAGCCCGAGGTCGCGGAATCAAATCCCGGCCATGGCGGGTGCATTTCGATGACGGCGAAATGCAAGAACACCCGTGTATCATGCATTAGGTGCACGTTAAAAAAACCCAGGTGGTCGAAATTAATCCGGACTCCTCCACACACGGCGTGCCTCGTAATCATATCGTGGTTTTGGCACGTTGTCAAACAGATTTTTTTTTCTTTTTTTACAGCGCGAAGCATATATATTTGGAAAATACAGCCTCGCTTAAAAAAAAAAAAAAAAAAAAAAAAACTAGCAGACGAAGTACGAATAGCACGTGAGCACCAGTGATATTGAGGTTCCGCGCTTGGCTGCGCTAGAGTGTACTAGAATCTAGCTGCGCTGATAGTGCTGAAAGGCACCAGCTCACGCCCGCGTCCCGTGCATTGGGGGCACATTAAAGGTCCCCTGATGGTCAAAATTAATCCGGAGTCCTTCACTACGGCGTGCCTCATAATGAAATCGTGGTTTTGGCACGATTTCAGAACGTCCTTCCGCAGAAGCTTGGTTAGCAGTCTCATCTCTCACTTTTTTTTTTTTTTAATACAGCCTGAGCACATGTCCGTATTCATTACTAGAAATACCGTACAAAGCAAAGGAAGGCTCCAGCGTCACGGTGCTTAGCTAGACCAGCTTGCTGACGTACGGAAGTTGATAGATAGAGCAGGATAACTGAGTACGAGGCGGTTAGTGGATGCTCCCTAACCTGACAACCATTGCTTCTGGAGCTTATAAAGAATGCACAGAGAAACCAGACGCTTGCTGCAAGGGATCAAAACAAACGCTCTGCACAATAGGCGCGCACCTGTTTTCACATTCGCGAAGTCTTTCCCGCATAGCACAGGCATCACATGACTAATATATTCATGCCTCCATTTTTTTTTTTTTTTTTGGTTAGGCTAATTTGTAAACCACGCAGGCAAAAGCAAGGCACATATTTTGCATATTTCAGGTTTCTTTAAAATAATACGACAACGCATGAAAGCACCGAAAATAAGCACATTCTGGCGGTAAGGAAAGAGTTAATCCAAGCTCTTCCTTTGTGTTCGCGAGGACCGCTGTTCTCTAGCGGCAATTTGCAAGTACAAAGCACATGACGACGTTGTACACGTTTTCACCGGGAAACACCTCGCTCAACGTAAACGTGTGGCGCTCCAACACCGCAGGCGCCTCGATACCAAGCGGCGCTGCTATCGAGGTACCCTAGCAGACACGTCGGGCAGAAACCAGTCTATCGCACACACTAAACCGAACGACAGTGGAGCCCTGGACTGCGGGTACCACCCACCTGCTCCTTCTACACCCCTTCTCTTCAATGAAGTTTATATACAGGGTGTCCCAGCTATCACGCAGCACAATTTAAAAAAAAAAAAAAGGAACGACGTTACGCGAAGCAAACGTAGTGCGTATTGTTTCCAGTACAGTGGAGTAGCCGCCAGTATTTTTTTTTTCGTTACTGAGATTTAATTAGGTAATTGTAATTAATTATCTAACTCGAGAAGTACTGTCCTAATTATCAAAGTGTCAATGAGAAAAGTGTAGAGCACCATGAAAAACTACCGATACAGCTTTCTGTTGCTCAATACGTGCAACATGAATGTGTTTTTCCGAGCGTGAAAGGAGCCCGCGAATACACGCAAAGTGCCTCGAGCGGCCAGTCGCGCGGCAATTCTGCGAGTAATTCGCGGGCTTGTGTTTACAAGCAAGAGTGCGCTCGCGTTCCAACCAATTCTTGCTACGCATCGACTCTGGCTCGCTTCGCGTTTACGTGCCAGCGTGCGCTCGCGTTCAAAATCAGGCTTCTTTGCATATCAAAGACGTTCCTACTTCGCTCGACGCTTCTATTCCGAGGCTCTGTCGCGTCCGCACTCTGTATACACGCTTCAATCCATTTTATTTGCGTTGGAGCTCGCGTGTGTGCTCGCTGTATAATGCCGCTGGTTGCCCCGAGCTGTCCAGTTGCATCTCCAGGGCCGGCCAATCGTTAGTTAAATTCTGTGCTCCATCGTGCCAGAACCACGATTTGATTGAGACACGCCGCACTGGAGGGTTACGGCAGTAATTTTGACTACCTAGGGTTCTTCAACGTGCACCTAATTCTAAGGTACACGGGCGTTTGTGCATCTCACCCACATCGACATGGCCGGGTGCTAACCCGCGACCTCGAGCTCAGCAGACCAACGCCATAGCCAGTGGTCAATCGCGGCGGTGCATGGGTCCATCGTGAAAGACAGCAGGCAGAATTCTGGAAGTGGAGGAAGGGAAAAGAACACTTTGCCTTAAAATTTTGACAAAAAGCACTCGCGCAGTTTATTCGCCTCCCGGGCGATACACGATACCACGCAACAGCTGCTGTATATAGCAGCGACACAAGTTGCGCGCCGGCGCCGGTGTGGCCAAACATGTCGCTGTGGGACATGCATCCTCTGTCTGAAATTAATTCATATACAGCGCCCTTAGATGGCTCATGCATGGGTCGAAGAATCCGACGACTGTCCGGCGAAAACCGCCGTGGTTGTTTAGTGGCTATGGTGTTGGGCTGCTAAGCACGAGGTCGCGGCATCGGATCCCGGCCACGGCGGCCGCATTTCGATGAGGGCGAGATGCAAATAACACCCGTGTATACCTAGATTTAGGTGCACGTTAAAGAACCCCAGGTGGTTCAAATTGATCCGGAGTCCCCTAATACGGCGTGCCTCATAATCAGATCGTGGTTTTGGCGCGTAAAACCCCGTTTTTTTTTATTTATTATTATTTAACCGTCCGGCGTTAAGCACCAAAATTCAAGTGACGTCTCACACATTAAAGAAACTGTTATCATGAGTAGAAGCAAGTTGGAAATGACGCGTTTGATTATGGAAGCTACGAACATGTATGCACATTTGGTGACGCAGGCGCCAGTAAGCCATCTATTTATTTATCAATAAAAGAGCCCGGTCACCTCTGTTCGCGTTGAACGGACACCCTTCTAAATAATCAGTGTGGCCACAAAAGTGTCTGCGTGTGGTTTTCCCGGTTTGGTTCATATTTGCCGAGCAATGTACACCTCTCTTTTGACGTTTTGAGAAGTATAAGTAATAGATCTGTTGTTGAAAGTTAGCGCTGTGTTTGTCTAATGTGCCTTTCCGAGCCCCTCTCATTCTACCTGCGCTACAAGTAAAAGACACCATATATACAAGCCCATGTAGCTGCCCTCGTCGATTAAAGTGTTAAACTAAAAACAAATTCATTCAGTGAACCTGCGTATATGTCTTAATAGTCTTCATAGACTTGCCACGACCGTTCTAGCGTGCCATTAACCACGCATAACCAGTGGTGACAAGTAAAGAGAAAACAAGTGATAGGAAGTAACAACGCATTCGAATGAGAATGTCAAAGTAATTTAATGAATGTCTGGTGAGCGCGCGGGCTTTCGCCTTCATCCCTTAGCGTATGCTAAAGTGACTGTCAACTTTATGTTGCATGCACGTATACGCACATGGTGGACTCTGCATACAGCCCAAGCGAGTGTGACGTACTTATTCAGCTTGGTAAGAAGAGCTCATAATTAAGCTTTTTACGAAAGCAAATTAGATGAATCTGAAATGAATCCCCCGAAGGAGTGGTGCGGAAGGTGTTGCGCCTTCTGCTGTTTCTGCTGTTGTTTCCGGGCTCATTCCGCGAGGTGCGATGAAGGGCATGCCTTCTGCGCCGTGCCAGAATTCAGGGTGGCGGTTTGGGTGAGTTAGTGTTCCATGATGTCTTGACTTAGCGCAACGCCTAGGGTTACTCCTTCAGAAATTACTGCGTTTAAAGAACCACAGGTGGTCAAAATTAATGTGGAGTCCCCCACTACGGCATGCCTCATAATCATATCGTTACTGGCGGCTGTAACGTTCTGCGTGCCTCGCCCAAACTTTCGTAATCCCAGCATTTTCTACGTGAATTCAGCTTGCACCTCTAACGCTATACAACACATCTTGTAACACAACAAAATACCTTGCGTTATGATCTCGATATTTTCAGCTCTTGTATTTGCTCTTTATGTGACTTATGTCTTTGGTTTAAATTTTTTGTTGCGTTTTGTATCACTGTTCTTTCATATTTTCTGTTTTGTATTCTGTTTTCCGTTCTTTGTGTAACACAAATGCAGCAATACTAAGGCGTAGAGCTGTTCTTGGGCACTCAGAAATAAATGAAATGAATAATTTAATTAAGGAACACGATGTCGAAAAACATAGCTTCATTGTGTGCTTGCAAATGGCATAGGTACAGTGCCTAGAACTGTATATTCTATGCACTATAACATATGAGCCCGTCCATCTTTTTTGTGCATTCATAAGAAATTGGTCATAAAGTTCGCCGAAATATGTCAAAAGCGGTCAGGGAGCCAACCTCTAATGCTGAAAGCCAAACGGCCCCGAAAAGTAGCCAACTTGGTGGAACGTTGCCACCCACGGCAACACTTCTGAGGCTGTGGCGGAGATCATGGGAAGGATAGCCCTCTAGCCTTGAAGGCAGCGGCGGGAGAGGAGAATGGCAGTCGCCTTCCACGCCAGCGCTCGCACCGCTGGAGTCAACACACGACTCAGCTTCTCATGTGTAGTCACTTATACTGCCTCTGCAGATAACTGGTTAACAGCTCTGTTCTCTACAGAATTACCCAATGAAACAACAAATGTTAGCTAAATATCCTCGCTGCAATTCATATACGCCTTCAAGCGCACCATTCCTTTAATAATTTTTTTTTTTTTCTTATGAGCGCCATATGACTTTCAAGGTACCGTGCGAATTCATACGGGTTTTAACTGATACATGATCAGTTGTAAACAATAATAAGCGTTGAGAGCAAGCTATATGCATTTATCTCCGCTTGACTGACGCAGAACGCCGGGTGTGTGCGCGTGAACTTCGTCATAAACGCGTTCAAACGTGTTTCTAGATCCTTTCATGTGCACTGCCAACCCGTAAACATACCATCGAATTGCAAATGTGCAGATGCACAAGTTAGCAGCTTGACGCTCAGCACATATCTGTGCAAGCCAAAATTTGGTTTTCGGATAGCTGGTCCTATAAAGAGCCCTACTTTTCCATATTGCATTTAATAATAAAAAAAATAGCATCAAAACTTATGCGTGTCTACAAGATTTCGTGACGAACACCTGATCGGCTGAACCCCATTTGAAGATTATAATTATTATTAACAGCGCAACAACAGAGGGGACAGTATAGAGAGAACAAAGCTGTTGTTCTCTTTCTGTCCCTTCTGTTGGCCGCGATTTTGTAGCGATGCCTTATGACTTATTCTACTCTAGTCTTATCATCCACCGCTCATGGCCGGCTGATCCCGTTGATAACGCGAGCGGACCGTCGCTCTGACCACTGACAAAGCGCAGACAAACCGATCGAATGATCTGAATCATCACGATCTGAATGATATAATGACCGGAAAGGCATCGCTACAAAATACCGGCCCATGTTCTTGTTGCGCTGTTAAATAAAACTATAAGCGATTTTTTTACCAACAAAACCAATCCTATACATCTTTCCCCACTGGAAGGCCGTTGGCGATCAACGTTACTAGAAGCTAATCTAGTAACGTTGGTTGGCGATATGGCGCACCAACGGTACACGTGTCTGCGGAGAGGGATTAGGCGTCACGTTGAATGTCTTTTTTTAGTCTTCCCGGCTGTGACGTCATGATGAATTTTTGTTTTGAAGGAAAGTCGCTGCCTCGGGTGTATTGCGGGCCTGTGTACAACAGCTAATGCACATCTGCGTATGCAGATATCCCGTCGCGCCGATAAGAGAGGCACAGATTCTGACATCGCAACGCGTGCTTTTGCGTCACGTGATTGTCCTGTCCACGTGTCGTGGATCCTTTGTAAAACCTTCTAGTCAGTTTACGCGCGTAGCCAAGACTTTCCGAGGCAGCAATGGTAAATGAATCGAGAGTGGAATTTGGTCCACTAACGGGAACCGATTAATTCAGTTGATAATGCTCGCGGTACATGCTTTAGTAGCGATTATTTGGACCAGTCCTATTCAAAAGGTTTTCGGAGAACTGAATATGGAAGTGGAAAAGTGAAGTTAAAACTGTCGTTGCTGTTAACAAGACTTAAGTCCTGACCTGTGCTCGGCGGCATCCCCTGCCACTTGTAGCGGAGGAGGAAGGACGCAGTGCCCCAGCCGCAAGTCATGCTGTTACATTGATCGTTCGTCACGTTGCTTTTACGGAACGTTTGCTGTAACAATGACGTTGTCAGTTCAGTGCACAATGACTCCCATAAGTAAGCATTGGATTTAGGCGATCTTCCGCCGTGTATCTTCTCGCCGTCTCTTTCGCGGGCATGACTTCGCGCAATAAGCAGTTTTCTTCTCGGATGTTGTCCTGTCCCTCAACCACGTCGTGATCAACGCGTGACAATATGTTTTTAGTTAACAATGTATTTCATGCAGTCATGCATATCGAAGTTCCTAAGCAACGAAATCTATTGTTAACAAATGGCTGTTAAACGGTTTTTCATCCAATTAATAATGGTTTGGCAGCATCTCGTAATTTTTTTTTTTTTTTTGCAGTTCTACGTCGCGTCAAGGGATACACGGTAGTTTATTAGGAAAAATATCTCAGTAGTATACAAGGGTTTATAGTATATAGTTCACCTGTTGCATGAATACCTGCAGATTAATCTGCGTTGTGCGTCAAATTGACCGCTTTCTCCCACGAAACAGAATAGATGTTGTACTAGTCAAATGTTTTCGCTAAAAGCGGGCGACTCTGTTCATTTTACAAACACGTGCACTATGCTCATCTACAAGACATGCAGACGCCGAATAGTGTAAAGCCGACGCTGCCGCTGTGTGTTATGTCGGTTTACGTTTGAAGAACGTACTCCACTGATCAAACCTTATTAACCGCCCTCCACTACGGCACAACTCATATTCCATATTTTACGACGGAAAACATCAGTCAGGTTGTCATGGTATATCATGAGACCCCTGTGCTGCAGTAACGACTCAACGACTCAACCGTTGCTCCAAGCGTACCAGGTTGTAGAAGCCGAAGAGGCACAATTCAAATTGACGAGCTCGGGGCGCTTCGATATGGAGCAGTTTCATGCATTCCTTTCCTTCACTATTTCCTTGTGCAAATAATTTACCGGATGCTGTTCCATAACATATCTGTAACGGTCGTATCGAGGCACGTTTGATGGGATCGACGGCTCAGCATGGGCTCAGGATGCCGGCGTACAATCGTCGGCACCGCGGGCACAGCCGCGCATGGCATCAGCCAATCAGCCTCCTGCACGTGGGAGAGAGCGTCCGCCAGTGGCAGCACCGGCGGAAGCCGTGTTCACCGCTCCGCGCCTCCTTGCATCGGTGCGCCGCCGCCGACAGTGCCCGTGGCCAGCTGTCCGCGTTGAATGTAATACCGGCATTATTTAGTGAGTCACCACTGTAAGCGGGCCACGCTTGATTTGTACAACTTTTTAAACATGGTATTCGATGTCAGAAGGTATGTATGCGGACACTAACAACACTTCTCTCATGCTTATTTCATCCTCCGCCGTATTGAGTGAAACAATGCTTTCAATGATCGCAACACGCGGGTCGTTGTGCTTGCCTGATCGAGAGCTATGCTATGCTTCTCGATCAGAGTGTCGCCGATCACACCGCCACTGCATTCCATTTCGTGCCGAATAAAGCTGCTTGGTGTGGGGTGCTAGCGTGGCCGATTGCGCTGACACGCCTGCCGGCGTGTAGGACGTGGCGGCAACGTCCCCCCGCAAGCGCATCCATCGAGCTGCATACGTGTACGTTTAGCAAGACTGGGCTGCATGCCGGCACATTGATGCGCTAAGACAAGCGCATAGACAAGCTTGAAGAGCTGAGTCAATTCGGATACGCCTTTCACGTGCAGCGACGAGGTCCAATTCAGAGCACTCGAGAAGTTAATGATCTCGCAGGGGTTGCTTCACTTTAAAAAAAAAAAAAACTTCCGCTTTGGGCGCAGGTTTGATATCTACCGCAAGATTCCAAAAGACCTCACCCAGCCCACAGTAACTGGCGCTGTGATATCCATCTTGAGTTGCTTCTTCATCTCCATCCTCTTCCTGTCCGAGTTCATCTCGTACATGTCACCGGAACTGTAAGTTCTCCAATAGCGCTGCGGTCTGAGACTGTCGCAGGTGCATCACGCATCTCTACTCTTTCAGGGTCAGTGAGCTCTATGTTGACAACCCAAGCAGCGCGGATAAGATCCCAGTTTCGATCAACATCACACTCCTCAAGCTTGACTGCAATGGTATGTGCGTTACTCGTATTTGTGGCGAGTCTTGTTTGACGGAATCGTAGGACCTTGAATTAGCCCTGCAAGTTGCTGTACGAAATAGTCAATATTCTGGTATGATTTAATTCGTACTGACAACATAAAATTGCCTAAACTTGATTTCCAGTGGTGGGCCTCGACATTCAGGATGACATGGGCCGTCACGAAGTTGGTTTTGTGGAAAACACGGAGAAGACACCTGTAGGTTCTGGCTGTCGCTTTGAGGGGAAGTTCTTCATACACAAGGTGTGCTGGAAGATCATTTTCATATTTCTTTTTTTTTTAATTTTTGCACCATACATTTGCATTTAGCTGTTATCAGGCTAGATAAAATTCCCAATTGCATTGAAAGTGAGGTGCTTGGTATAGTATTTGACCACTCAATGTTGACACGAAATTTAATAGACCATGAAAAACCTTAAAAGTAGTCTTATGTGACAATTATTATTCATTTGTAAAATACTGTTTTCTCTTTCGCCCAAAAATGTATATTAGTATACATCTGTATCCATGTTATTGCCACTTGTACATTTTTCTGGAGGTTTTCCAGCTTGAATAATATTCATGCTAAAATGTGCAGGTGCCAGGGAACTTCCACGTGTCTACTCATGCGGCTGCAAAGCAGCCAGACAAGATTGATATGACTCACATCATCCATGACCTCACATTTGGGGTCAAAATGGTCAGTAACCCAGCTTTTCAGGATGCAGTTGCATTTCCTTACCTATTTTCTTGTTGTATTCATCAGACTGATGAGGTGCGCGGCAGCTTCAACTCCTTGGACGAAATGGACAAGTCAGGAGCCAATGGTGAGCTGCTTCCACCCCAAGGCTGTGGTCAATTATGAGCCGGCTGCACTAAACACAATCTTGACAGCTGCATGGACAAATCTCTGGCAGACAGCAGTATTCTTGGTCTTCAGCTCTGTGCTTGTTTCTGCTCCCACCACAGGAATCGAATCACACGACTACGTCATGAAGATTGTTCCTACGGTGTACGAAAAGTCTAAAAGCGAGCGGATAGAGTCCTACCAGTACACATATGCCTACAAGGTATGCACTTCGCTTCCTACTGCTGCTGTGTGTGGTAGGCGAGGTTCACCTGCTCATCTGGCCTCTGTCTGCAGAGCTACGTGTCCATCTCGCACTCGGGACGCATCATGCCTGCCATCTGGTTCCGCTACGATCTCACTCCCATCACGGTCAAGTACACCCGTCGTGGCATGCCCCTGTACAGCTTTCTTACTTCGGTGAGTGATTTGCGATTCTCCTCGGCCCTCGAGGGAAGTGACAAGGCAGGTGTGTTAAGACATGTTGGGATAACGCCACAGCACGATTCCTTCTTGTCTGAGCACCCTCATACTGCACGCTCAACAGTTGTAGATGTATTCAAGTGCATGGCTGGTAGAGGCTTAGTATGAACTTTTTTTTTTTGTTCAAAATTTTATCTCTTGTGAGAAGCGTGAATTAGAAGCATGATTTCATTCTCTTTAGATGTCTTTCTGTTATATGAAGTATGTCAGATTGATTAAAGCATTTCTCATTTAATCTGTACCCATTTAATCAATCAGATTGATTGATTAAATGGGTACAGCTCCTCGTGTAGTTACAATGAACGTCAGCCCTGATTAAATTCCTGTGCTTCCGTTTTCGAATAAGATCATAGTAAGCAGCTCTACATGACCGATTTGCTGTAGTAAATAGTAATCTTGACCATTCTGTTACACATCAGGACTGCACCACCTCTGAGTGTTGATATCAGAGCTCTTGGAATGAGCTACAGGTAAACCATAACACATGGCTGCACTTTCTGGGGGGACACTTAACATTGCTAACTAGAGTTTGCATGCTTTCATGCTCCTCAGTAAACTGCCGTTGTCTAATACCAGTTAGTCTTATCAGTGATTCTGCATTCATATCCTTTTTTTCCTGACCTAGTAAACTTCACATCGGTTTTGATGCAATCCTTTCAGTTGAATAAAGGTTTGCTTCTTTGTGCTTACAATAAAATACCTGATATAGTAAACACTTGATTTAATCCTGACTGGTCCACTTGAGTGGTCTGCGGCATACTGGTTAAAATGTATTGCATTTATGTCCACTCTTTGAATTTTTCAACATCTACTCTTTTTTTTTTCCATTTCTAGAATAGAATGTGTTGTTATATTTGCTGCTGCTGTTGTATTTATTGTGTTTAATTCTGTTGGGGGGCTTGAACAGTACATTAAATTTTTACAGTAGTATCTGCTGAACTTGCAGGTAGCTCTGGTTTTGTGCAAGCTTTTCTTGTGTACATCTGATCTTTGACATTTGTATCGTCACATGTTTGCAGGCAAATGGCATCAGCAATCTTGTCATAGGTCATAGCAGGATAATGGACCTTCCAAAGTCCTTTTTTAGACATTTTGTATTTACTAAAGAAGGATGGCAAATTTTGTCAAGTAATGCTATTATTGAGCAGCTGTAGATGTGGTGTGCTTTTGGCAAGTTAAAAGGCCATCATAGGAAAACACTAAATTGAGTTCGTTTCATAGGTTACTCCTTCAGAAATCACTGCGTTCGGTTATGAAAAAAAAAATGTGGCTTACTAGAGGAGACAATATGGCTCAACTGCCCTTTCTAAATTGTGTGATGTTGAAGGAGGCTGATAGGGGTGAAATACAAAAACCATGTGTACCATGCATTGGATGTACACCCGTGAGCAAAAGTATACGTACCACAGGGTTGCCGAAAAAACTGAGTTTCTTTGTAATTAACAAGCATAAACTTGAATTGACGAGTACACTGAAAAGTTCCCAATGCCAAGTTTGGACTGCATGCAGTCCTCAATTTCAAGTTGCATTCATAGGCACAGAAAAAAATGGGCTTTATCGCGCAACTCCTGGTCCGTATACTTTTGCTCACGGGTGTACATTAAAGAACCCCAGGTGGTTGAAATTAATGTCGAGTCCTCCACTACAGCATTCCTCATAATCATATCATGGTTTTGGCATGTAAAACGCCAGATTTTTTTTTTTATGTTGAAGGATTCACAGTAATTTTGTATATTTAGGCATTTCTGCCCAAGAAAAGCCTACATTAATTGAGAGGATGAATTTAAATTGATTTGTGTCTGCACTGTAATTTTTTTTTTAACTGAAAGATCAACTGACCTTGCTCAGGTAAAGTTTATGATGTCATGAGGTGCATGTATGGAAATTTAAATGCCGTTTTTCCACTAGTCTCGCTTTTGTTTTGTGGCGTACAGCTCTTCAGCTCCAAGTAAACGTTGCCCGTTTACCATTCCGGAAGTCCAAACTACTCATTCAGGTTACCTAATGATTTCATAGTGCCCTTTGCAATACCTTCACTCAAGCGCTGAGTTGATAAAGAAAATATGATTGTGCCAATTGTTTTGCATATAAATGTAGTAGCTTCATAATCTCAGTTTAAATTAAATGCTAATATGTTGCTTTAAGTTAAACCAGGAGACTAGCATGTCCCGGATGGTAATATAATTTTTAACTTCCAGATAACTCGCCTATGGAGGCTGTGGATTCATGTGTAAACTTATTTTGGATTTCACTTTAAACACTACAATACCCTTGTGGCATTTTACATTTGAGCAGTTGTTGGTGTTGTTGAGTCCCATTAAAGGACTTTTTTGTAATGAAGCATTTGCTTTTTTACTTTATAGCTCGAGTATTTCCAGTGGGATGGTAGTTGCCTGGTATGCAAGTACTCTTTTGCTTAGCAATCCCATGCTATTGCCAAGCAAACATCTCTTATAGACGCCCTCATTCCTCATTGTCAGCGTGAGATAGAGAAGCACATTGTCTAAACAGACTTCACAAGACCCTGTTCACCTTTTCCTGCATTTCATTCTTCCATGATCTTTCATCCTCTTTGTGACATCAGGATGTGCATGGTCCCCTTTTTGAATATAAACCAGCGGCAGGTCAGCAAACATGCTCAGTTGTAATTGAACAGATCAAAGAACAGATTTGCTGGCTGACTCGAGAAAAAGCATGGCCTAATTGCGAATGACTGGCTGAATGATTGTCACGACCATTGCATGTGTTCCATGGGGCCTTATCACACATTTTGGCATAGGTAAAAGGAGTGGGATGGTGGGAGGAAGCAAAGAAATGACGAAGTTCATATGAGGTGTTGTTGAGTCCCATTAAAGGACTTTTTTGTAAAGAAGCATTTGCTTTTTGACTTTATAGCTCGGGTATTTCCAGTGGGATGGTAGTTGTCTGGTATGCAAGTACTCTTTTCCTTAGCGAGCCCATGCTATTGCACAGCAAGCATCTCTTATAGACACCCTTATGGGATATATCCAAGAATCACTGCTGCTGGTGTACTTATAACTGCACCTCCTCCTTGGAAACCCATCTCCTCTCCATTCCTCCCCAGATGGTAACTACCAAGAGGGGAAAGTCGTACCTGTATGTAAAAAATAAGACATTTTGACCACCACCATTGTGGACTTGGGCAGAGGTAATTGTGTGCTAGTGTATCCAACACATGTGCACATAAAATGGGTGTGTGTAGGTGGAAAGGAAGCGTGCCAGCCTTGGTAAAATGCAGCTAAAAATATCATGCAAATCTTTTCATATTTTCATATCTCCTTTTTCTCTCTCTCTCTCTGTGTCTGTGTAAAGTACTAATCATGGTGTCTTAAAAGTAAATTAATAGATTTCCTGCATCACGAGCAACTTGCACAACAGCAATGAAACAAGGTAAAAAATAAACCTCTGAACTTGAAAATTTGTTATATAGTGCCAACTATGTACCAGTCAACAATGAACACACAGCCGAAAGAACTTTTCAGAATGATGCCGTAATAGCAAAGTTATAGTCATTTCATGAATGACTACGTGGCTGCTGCAGTTTCTGGCTTGCTTTCGCTGCCTTCCTCGCTGCATACTCTTGTGAACTCCATGCTGTGCAGCGAAAGCTATGGGTTGTGCGAACACGCCAAAAGAACGGCTCCTCCACTGTCCACCTCTGATCGCCTTCCATGTGATGCCCGCTGAATGGAAGCTTCAAGGAAGTATCAGTGGCGCACAGTGGGCGAGACCCCCTCTCTTCTCAAAAAACACAGCCGGCTCTCATGTCGTTGGCACTCTTGTTCTTTGTCGACCAATCAATGAACAGCTTTTACTCTGGTGACATCATACACATGACCCTGCTGCCTCAGATCGCCGGATCGAATCCCAGCTGCGGCGGCTGCATTTCAATGGAGGCGAAATGCAAAAACGCCCATGTGCTTGCGTTGTAGCGCACGTTAACCCCAGGTGGTCAAAATTAATCCTGAGCCCTCCACTACAACGTGCCCCATAATCAGAACTGATTTTGGCATGTAAAACCCCAGAAAGAAGACCCTGCTGCCTCACGACATGCAATGAAGGAAACGGAAAAGCCCAGAGAAGAGCATGGGATTATGTTTAGAATTCATGGCTTCCCTGGTGGCATGCAGCGCTGCTATGTTTGGCAAAAATGATTGTCGCAGTATTCTGTACATGATGCGTGTTTATTTTAAATGTGTTGAAAATGGTGGAGGTGGTTTGGGGGGCCTTTAAACCTCAAAAATATTTCAGCTGCAGGAGCGAGGTAGCTTGTTTTAAATGCACCACACTGAAAAGACAGCTTGGGATTTCAGAAACACACCTGATACACTTTTTCACAAAGAAAAAGTGCAACCTGCTGCCTGACCATACTGTGGTGCTGCCAGAAACCAACTGCATGTCTGCCTTCCTCCTCTTTTCTCTTGCAGGCTTTGCATACTATAACCAGTATTGCAGCACAGGACAAATAAGGATCTTGCGATGAGTGCAGTACATATGAAACAATTTTTTAGTGCATGTTGTAATGTTCCCAGGTAGAACTCAAGAACACAGTAATTCTCTAAACCTGGCGTTCATACGTCCACCATTAACTTCCTTATCTCTGGGCCAAAAGCCTTTGCATAGGTCAATATGCAAGAAATAATTATAACCACCTGTCTCATCATTAGCAAGGTGGTCAAATTCAATTTGACCAGTTTGCGACAATCCTTCTCACAAGTGTGTTTGATTTCGTTACAATGTGATCCTCTAGTGTAAGGATAGGTGTGTCCTGCAGGCATTGCTGAAGCTGCTCTATCAATTTTGGGCATGTTACTTGGACTTGTTTCTGGACCTTGCTGTGCAATCAATGCATTACTAACTATAGGAGATGAGAGAATACGCTGAGCCAGCGTGAAGATTGGTGCATCTGAAAAAATAATATATACAGGGCGTTTTATTTTAATGTTAGCAGAAATTTAAAAAATTGCCTGTGTCATTTAGCACTAATCTAGTTATTGAGTTGTAATACTCGAAAAACTTTTCATTACTCACACTGCAAATCGATATGCTTAATTGACTAATTAACAAAAGTTCACCAATTTACTTTAACTAATTACTTTAGCACACATATTCCAATACACGTATTGAAGCCAGTGATTTCACAAGGCACATCCACTTGAAACGGATTTTGAAACTAGCACCACTTTTTAAGATAAGCGTAGTTAAACTTGCCATAAAAATGCACAGTTGTTCCACTTACTTTTTTTTAATAAAATGCCGTTTTATACACTGAAGCTCAAAAGTTACTGGAACAAACTTTCTGAATGCAGTGTGCGCTCAATGCCCGCTGCTGGGTGACGTAACAGAACGTCGCCCTGAGGGGCGCGGCTTTGTGTTCAGTGCAGCTTCCCAGTTTTGATTTCGCACGCTCCGATAGCTGGAGTTTGTCGTGCCATAGTTCTGCGGGTAATCACATTTTTCTAAATAAAAAGTTGATTCGGCTTGTATGGAGATCTCGCTTCAATTTCCCAATTGTAATGAGCCCGCTGAAATTAATACTTTAGAAGTTAATTGTTTTTTTTTAATTAGCAACTAATTATCACATTTCACCTGTAACTCTGTGGTCGCCACCACTGACAGCATCTCTCCGAAGGAACCGTCCTTTTATATCAAAACGGCTATTTTTAAATATTACTTAAAGCTTCATATAAACACCTGGTAATATACTCACGAACTGCTTGTGAATTTGAAGTGAATTGTGATGTTCCATCTTGTTACCGTGTTGCACCTGAATGCTGTCAAGTATTCCTTTCCTCTGGGTCTAACTTAAGGTGGTTTTACAACAATCTGCACTCTTACCACTTGCGTGCAATGCCACTCGGATAAATGTTCATGTTGGTTTTGTTGGTTATTTTCGTCTCATTGGAGAGCCACTTATTTTTTCTTGAGGCATATTCATAAACATCGAACTATGTTTCTGGACTTGTAGTGGTGCCGTCAAAGATATCTGGCTTTACAATTTCACAGTTCCACAGGAGCTTATAAGAGATGCCATGACCTGAATATGATGTTCAATGTATTCTTGCTGCAGCTGCAAAGCTTTCAAAACCAGGCTCACCTCTTTGTATTGTGGATCATGATCCGCAACGATTCAACTGGTGAAGGGCTAGCTGTGCAAAATTATCAAGTTGCGAGTTCACTTATGCAAAACCTTCGTGTCAAGTGCAGCACTGTTTATAGAAACCTTGCCCAGGATGAGATTTACCAACTCGAGTGAGCTCGCCTCGCGTGGCAGTTCCGCCGCTGGTTCATCCTGAACTTAATAACATGAGATGACAATCTTCTCGATTGTAGTCTCAACGAAGAATGTGGTCTATTGTGTTTGTCACCTGTTGATTTCACCAACATTACCCCTTCAGGTGCTTTGTGCACAATTGTGCATGCCAAGGTAATGCATCATAAGAAAGAGCACTGATGAAAAGAATATTTAAAATATCGCCTGCATCTTGAGACACTTCTGATTGGACCTGTGCTGCCAGATTGAACAATATATGTATAGTGTCTTAGTAAAACAAGTTGGAAAGTAGACTGCTGGGTGCTTGCTCTCCGAGTGTATTAATTGATACCTGAAAGGGATAATGTTCCCAGGGTAGAACAACTTGAGGACCCAGTAATGCTCTGAACCCAGCATTAGAGCTCTATCACGTTCTATTATTCCCCCCCCCCCCCCCCCCCATCTTCACTTTGTCGTCTTTGGTCTTCGTAGCATGAAACAAATACCATTTAAATTATTAGGTTTGACCCTGGTCTGCACAATGTTAAGGGCAGTGCCTGGAGAGGGCAGGAGTTGTGTACATGCACAGCCTATTAAAAAAAAAAGAAATAAAAAAACAAGCCAATCAGTCGTTGGCTGTAATGGCCAACTGGCTTTTGCTTTTTTGCAGTAATCTACACAACATATACGTGTAAAACTTTGGTATGTTGAACTTTTACATACCTTTTGCTTCTTGCAATCGGAAACGTGCCTTTTATGGTTGTCTGAAGTTGCATCAGTCTGGTTTGTTAAATTTGAGTAATGTTAGCATTTTAATTTGTTGAGAATTGATAAACCTCTAATCATATTTTTTGCTTCTTCAGTAGATCCTTTTGACTACACTCTCGAATTGATGTCCTTTCATTGAAGGGCCCATAGAAGAGCTTTGTCATTGCTTATATGCATGTTGCTCTTCCTGTGCACAGGTCTGTGCCATTGTTGGCGGAACGTTCACCGTGGCAGGCATTGTGGATTCCCTGGTCTTCACAGCATCTGAAGTATTCAGGAAGTTTGAAATGGGCAAGCTCAGCTAGAGGCATGCTTGGGACAAAGCCACAGCGGTGCCTCTGATGCTGCTGCTGTCTTCCTTTGCTGCTAGCTCTCAGCTACTCACTTGTGCCTGCACTCCATGTGGGGAAAGAACCTACAAGATGGCTGCCTGCAGGGAACGTTAGGCAATCTGGATTGTTCTCTGCATTCTGCTAAAAGCACTGCAAGAAATTGATTGAACTTTTCGTGCTGTAGGTGTTCAGGCATGATTGGTTGCTGAGAAGGAGCAGTGGCCCGTGAGATTTCCTTTCTATTGCAGAGTGCAAGAACTCCTCATGGTGCAAGGCTGGTGTGATGAACAGCTGGTCTAGTGCCTGGAACATGTCTGCTGTCGTGGTGATGAGGGCACCACAGAGGCCTTTGGGTTGACTCGGTGGAGGGCTATGCAAGTGCAAGAACATTGAAGAGCTCCCCAGTGAGACTTTGATGGAGTGTGAATCTGGTCCTTTCTGGGCGACTAGAGAGGTCATGTTGTTTTTGTTATTTTACCTCCAGCACAAGAATACCATCTACTGCTCATTCTATGCATTATTTTTGTCGTGGAACCCAGAGCAGGGAACAAGTCATTTTGTGTGAATGTTCTTGGAACTGATGGTGGTTCTTTCATTGTTGAAGACGTTTCTGTAAGTTTGTGCATATGTGCTTGGCAGGTTTTTGTACTAAAGTTGCTCATGATGCAATTGCTCTTGGTATTTCTGTTGTCAGTGTTCAGCTATTAAGGGCACGGTCTTTTTTAAATGTATATCAGTATTTAGGCTGACATTTTTTTAGTTGTCTTGTTTGTTTAGTTTTTTTCTAAAGTATAGTCAATAATAGATGCATTATTTGCATTAACTGGAAGCTAAATAATAAACTCGGATTAAGGTTTGGTTTTTCCAACCTTTCATCAAGGTAAATGGTCTAACCTTGACCTAGACAGGTCAAGATGTTCAGCATGTCATGTACTATAAGCATCCTTTGCTTTATGTGTGCAAGGCATTTATAAGTTAAGTTTTCTCTGTGTGATGCAAATAAATTCACTTCAAAAAGTGTGCTTGCTGGTGTCAGTATTTCAACGGAAAGTAAAACAGAAATGCCAGCCAAAAATGAGAAGGTTTAAAAAACTTCACGACGTTTCGGCTTCTGTACGGAAGTCTTGTTCACAAAAAAGTGGCTCGACGAGGCGAGCTTATGTCCATTTTAGTATGTGACCGAGGCACCTAGCGTGCACAGGTGGAAGGTTGCTATCATTCCTGTTCAGCATTTTTTTCGTAGTTGTTTTCCTTTCATTATGCCTCCTCCCGACCAGACGAATTATCATCCAACCATCAATTTCAGTATTTCAACTGTGTTTCAATGCTGCAGCATGAAGGTGTACCTGTTGCTTGAACTATCCTTTTTTTCTCCTTGGATCCAGAGATGGTTAGGTGGATTTTCCCAAAAGCCACATTTTGACTTGGCCTAGTTCGCCCAGAAAGCAAGATGCTTTCGGGCGAACAGTACCTCGGGCAAAAGCACAGTATTTTACGGTTCAGGGCATTGTAAGGCTGCCTAGGGGAGGGGAGAAAACTTGTTGCATGGGCTCAATGCAAACACTATAATAAAAATGTGCAAAAATGTTTTTTTTTTTTTTTGTCTTTTCCTGTACTGTGGTCTGACATAAATACAAGCTGCACAGGCTTTTATTGTTGGTTTTTGGTTTGTGAACTTTGCATTTAAGCAATGGCAATAGTGAACAACCAAACGAGTGTGCAGAATTGTGCCTCGGGATTTCACAATTAGAATGGTTTTAAGTGTTGCCATTTTAGCGCTTCTGTCGCTAGATTTAGCAATCTTTTCATCCATTTAGCAACTGGCAACTTTTTTTAGCAATATGATTAAACAATGGGCAATATAATGGTGACTGAAGTTGAAGGCACATTAAGGCAGATATTAAGTCAATGTGGACTGTTAAACTACCATTGTATAAACCATGCAGCGATTATTTCGTACCAGGAAAAAAGAAATACTTGGTTCCAGAGAAAATTGCTGCAGAAAGGGCCACATTCCTCTAGTGCAATTCAAGTTTCCCGCCACTAGCGAGGCGATATGATGCTACATATGTCATCACCACCCTTTAATACTGTTGGTGAGTAAAAGGACGCCTGAGAACCAGTGCTATGTCTTACAGCGAAGCTGTGGGCCTCTAGTCTGTCGGCATTTTTCATGTCTGCGTCTGTTAGTAAAAATGTGGGCCAATCCTGGAGGTAGTACAATACCGGACCGACCTGCGGCGGAGGTGAAGCAGGCTTCAAGCACTCGCCAAAGTGAAGTGAGAACTGCATACATTCTTTGGAATCATGCACACAACATACAGAACAGCATTCAATGAGCACAAAATGAGCACAAAACAAGCATCCGAACCAAACACTTACCTAGCCCATGAGAAATTCGTAAGGGCATTCTATGCCACTTCTCGATGCATACGTCCGTGGCGTAATGGTTTCAATATCTGGCTTCTGTACTAGAGGTCCTGTGTTCGAATCCTGCCGTCAAACATTTTTAATAAAGTTTATTTGTTTATTACACAGTACTTTGTTGAAAATGATGAGTTTACAAGGTCACGAAACCGTTTGAAGCCAGAAGGACGAAGTTTAGGCAAATCCATATACTTCCCATGCTGGCTGAACCGCCCCAATTGCAGCTCTTGTAGACACTCCCGTTGCAGCACTGCTATGGGCAGGCCACGCAGAGCTAGGGCTCCCGAGGAACCACAGCGACCACAAAGCGATTAACATTAACATTACTCTAAAGTAATAAAACATTTCATACACACATCAGCAGGTGTAGTGGTTTTGCAACAGCTTCGCTGGACTTCCACTTTAGCAGGGCTGAGATGGCGATTCAATTTTTTTTTTTTTTTTGTAATTACAAAGTGCGGCCAGAAACCAATCTAAGAAAGAGCTATGACATCACATAGGTGGAATGCAAAGCGTCGCATGGATGGGACATTTCCTTGTCCATATATGTAATTACTGTTCACAGAATGCTGGTTTGCCAGTAGCATAAACATGGGCAGCCTGGTTGGTGGTGCCATCTTGTGGCGCAGAGTTTAACCTGAGAGGACAGAGTTCTTGCAGTAAATGACCATATGTACATATTTGTTGCTGTAGAGTCTGCAGTGATGGCAATCTACAACATGCAGTCCTTTTTGTGTGATATTACTTTGACAAGAACACCCGTGTAACACGAAAATGTTTTACGTGGTGGCGATCAAAGTGTCGCAAGATGTCGCTACCAGCGTTGTTACTGCCCTCCATGTTTGCTGTAACCCAGTATTTCCATAAAGAGTGGATAAGCTAAACCTCCAGTATGAGCTTCATAAGCCAGCAAAATAGGCAATACACAATGCTGACACTACCAAAACGTGCGAGCGTGGGCAGCGGAGGATTGAGTGAAAACAAAATCTTTCAGCCACCCACATCATTGTCAAGAGTAGCGTCAGTCAGTTATTTCTTAAGAATCAAAATAGATGTGGAAAACTTGCATTTTCTTCCGTCTTATAATGCAATGCAATGCAATTATCTTTTTCTTACTAGTGGCTGAGTACTAGTTCCACAATTATATAATCAGGCATAACTTCGTCATCGGGCTAGTACTAGAATGTCCTGGTACAGTCTCGAATCGTCCTATATTTACCTCAATTTCTCACTTACTAAAGCTCTGTTCTCAATAATATTGATGCCTTAGACGTTTTTGAGCATTATTATATCACTTTAGCTTCAATTAATATTTGCCTTTAGTGTCCCTCCAAGAAAGTTGCTTCGTAAATGGCTTTGTAGAACACACTTTATTATTCAAAAGAGACAAGTAGGCGGTGGAGATAGGCTCTACGCCGCGTGGCCTTTGACCATGATGAAGCAACGGTGGTCTCAACTGAGAGGACATATGCTGCCGTTAATTGCACCAAGAGAAACAAGCTTGTCATTGTGCTCACAAAATGCATGTTTGTTTATTCTTTAATAAATCCATTCGAATATGTCCCAATGCTGTGGATGCTGCGGATGCTGCTGACTCAGTAAATATGACCGTTGATGGTTGTTTGCAAGTGTAGCAGTAAACTGATTTATCAAAACTTATTGAAATAAATTTTATGGCAAAATTTTAAATGCAGCTGGTGAATAATAAATGGAGAAACTGTAGAAAGGTGTACATATCAGAGTGCCTTGGCTCATAGTGAAAATCTGAATGCAGTGCTTCTGTTTTCTGCACGGAGCTTTGAGGTGGATCGATGGGCTACAGCGTAGTATCTGACTTGATAAATGTCACGTAATTATCGTCACCACATTAACATGAGCAAACGCCTGTCATGAAATTCAGTTCTTTCACGAAGGCTGAAAACAAGAAAAACTGCAGGCATGAAGTAAGCAAAGTGTGTTGCAATGACGTAAGCAAAGCACCACATACCCAATGCATTCATGGCGCAGCTCGCCAAAGCATCGGCTTGAAAGACGTTCATTGAAAAGCGGCACATACCGAGTGCCTTTGTGGCACAGCCTGCTAAAGCGTCGAGTTGCTGTCCTTACGACTCGCAACTGAACTGGACACTGCTCAACATATGTATCACACTTATCAATGGCACGGGCACCTATGAAAGGAAACCACAATAGGAAAATGAATGTCAACTCTGAGAAAGCCATCAATTATAAGCTCTTAGTCATATAGGCAGTGCAGTACCATAGGGGCCTGTAACTGCCAGTACCTGGCAGTTGTAATTCATGGGTGAACCCTCTCCCT
This sequence comes from Dermacentor silvarum, assembly GCF_013339745.2. Taxonomy (NCBI): domain Eukaryota; kingdom Metazoa; phylum Arthropoda; class Arachnida; order Ixodida; family Ixodidae; genus Dermacentor; species Dermacentor silvarum. The sequence goes on along the minus strand of NC_051154.1, from coordinate 40,456,590 downwards.
AGCTGTAGCTTCAATGCACAATAAAATTCTTTCACTTAATGAAAAATGTGGGTTGAAAAATCACATTTTTTTCTTTAGAGATAACCGTATCTTATGTTTCAATTGAAAAATTAGGCAAACTTCTATTTTCAGGTATAACAAAATCAAGACATTTCTCCAACCAGAAGAATACAAAAATTTATTCTAATCGAGGCATGGTAGCTGTATAGAGGCTTCATATTCCCATTCATGCTCTACTGATGAGGCTCACAACGTCAAGTATTGCCCAGATGGTGAGGTATCCTGGTGCAGCAACAAGTGAGCACTAGCCCTGGCTGAGTCGTCACCAGCTCATTCTCCACTTTTCACCAGTGCTTCTCGCAAAGGTTATGCTTCCTGCATATGAGGTGCTGACAAGCGAAAAGCTGTTTTGCTGTATTCAGGACAAACCCCAAGATGCAGCTGAGTCTGATCAACAAGAAGATTTGGTTGTTGTGCCCTAAAGCAAAATATGATTCATGCATTGTTGTGAAGATGGCCACATTTATAGCCATATTGTGGTTCAACAAAGGCCACAAAGCCTTTGAGGAGGTTCTACAGGAGTTAAGCATCCTTTCAACTTGGGAGTTGATTGCTCTGAGCGACCAGAAAAAAAAAAAAAAAAGTTGGTTTCAAATCTTCTTCTCTCAGCACAGGAGCCCAATGCGCTACCCATTCGGCCATCTACTACCCAGTGATCCACGTAGGAGGGAAAACAGTTATAGATACAAACAAGCATAAATAGAAACCTAGATAGATAGCCCCAGGAATGTCCATGAAGTACCCTAAAAATGCGAACGCATTAAAAAGATCCTTTAAATTTCTATGCTGCTGGGCGGAATCGAACCCACGTCACAGTGGCTCGTCAAGGACAGCAACCAGATGTTTTAGCAGGCTGCACCACAAGTGCACTGGGTATGTGCCGCTTTTCAACGAGTCTTTCACGCCAACGCTTTAGCAAGCTGCGCCACCATGAATCCACTGGGTATGTGCCGCTCTTTAATGAACCTTTCGCCAACTTGTTGCACTCAGTATGTGCCAATGGGTGCGCTGCGACCAAGGGGACAATTCTCAGCGTTCACACACATAGGCCAACAATGCTTTTCGTTGCAGACGTCACACACAAACTTCTCAGCAGTGCCACTAGGTGGCACAGCGTGTCCAGAAAGAAGCACAAGAAAAAAAGGAGCCCGGTTGGCTGCACGACGCGTTCCTCAGCTTTTGCATACACCAGCGTGTCATGCATTTCGAAGGCCATGTGCAGGCTTCGCGGTGGTGCCACTAGACAGCGCCAAGTGTTCTTAGGGAAGTGTGAAAGAGGAGTCCCGCTGCAGTACACATCTTGTAACTCATTTTTACGATGGCAATACATTGTGTCGCTATATAACCAATTCAATGCTAAACGCATTACTGCTAACAGTCATCATGAGATGGGTTCTGCCACAATTTTTAGGAGGCCAATGATCAATGCATGCTCTTGATAACTATAGTTGAAATTCAAAATTTTTTGTTAATAATGCAAAAAGAAAATTAATTTTGAGCTTACTTGTCATTACTTGTAATAAGGAGCAATATATAGAGCTACTTTATAACACTCTTTTAAGTCTGCTATGGATGCCAAACCTTTCACAGGTGAGGCCTACTTTTCGCACTTACAAGAAACTCAGAAAACTAACTAGATTAGATATTGATAAACTAAAATAATATTCGAAAATGTAAAATTACCTTTATATTGTATATAATTTGATCCCCAATCAGCTTTATTATTAACAAAATGAATCTTTGAGTGGAATTTGTTATAAAGTTTATGGATATTTGGGCTCTATCTAAGATTTAACGAATCTTGCGTGTCAAGCTTTATGAAAAATTGATTCTGTTCATGTCCTTCTGTAAAAATTAATTATCAAAATACCACATATCCTCTATGATCAGTCACCTCGAAAACTGTTCCAAAATCTAGCACTAATTATGGATCATTTACATTCTTGCATACCGCATCACAGCTCTGGAATAAATTACCAACAGATCTTACAGCACAACAGCCATTTATCAGCTACAAAACTAATCTTCGCTCTTTTATGCTCACATCACTTGCTTCATGAGTATGTACCATATTTGTACGGTCTCACACATTCTTTTTCGCGCGCGCTCTAGTCTTTATATAACAGCATATAACATAGGGGCCCCTTCCACAACTCCTGCGAGAGTTATAGGGCCCCACCTTTATATCATACCCAATGCACAAATCTTCTTGTGATTAATAAACTCAATTCAATTCAATTCGAAAATGTTTTAAAGGTGTTGAAGGATGGGGAAAGCATACAGGAAAGAAATTGCAATGGTACCTGTGCCGCTCTTTTGTGGTAATGCAAGGTGCTAAACAGAAGGCTATTTGCTTCAACGAGTTTATTCGGACTTCCTGAAGAGGCTAAATTGGCAAAAGCATGCAATATCACTAAAAAAGTCACTGTTAACTAAAAACACTGTATTGCTTCCAAGTCTCTGCTATGCCTAGCTTGCTGGTCCTTATGTGCCCGTGCAGTTACTTGTCTGTGAAATCATTTCCTCTTAAAGTGATCACTTTCTTTGTCTCTTCCAGGGAGCCTCGTGTTCATATATCTAACTAAACAGCACCTGCTCGGAGGGGTGCTCAAAGCTTGTCTACCAGAATATCCAATGCAGCCAGGCACCACCCATGCTAACCTAATGGTTGCAGCAACCAGCTCGCTTATCTCTGGACGCAAGGAAGAGAGGCATGGAGCAGTGGGGAGCAGTGGCAGCAGTGCCAATTGGAGTTGCATCAGCATGTGCATCACTCGATCGTGATCAAACCACCAGAATCCCTGTGCAGTTGCTCCACATGTGGCTACATATATAGTGTGATAACATCACACTAGCTGTGTTCACGCCAGCGCCGCTCGGCTGCAATGAAATTTCCCCAGCTGCCTGTGCGCTCATTAGGCTCAGTGTTGTAAATGCCAGTTCTGGTTGTACCAGCACCTCTTGGCTTCAATTTAATTTCTCCAGCTACCTGTGTACTCCTTTGGTGCAGCATGGTCACACAAGCTATTGCCGATTTTGACAATCATCTCTGATGGTCTCAGTGCAATTATTTAAAATTGAGTATTGTAGTTGTATCTGTGTGATGGTGCCATGCTTTCGCTTCTTCACGTCCACTGCACCCAGACACCACTAGAGGTGCCACGTGCTGGCATGCAAGCAGACAACGTGGTGTTGGCGGAGCCGTAAGCTGTTTTAGCTTTCAAAAGCAAAGAAAACGAGACATTCTATGTGAACTTTCTTGTTCCCAAGATCGCCGTTTGCAGAAGAATTTTACCTATACTGAAAGCAGACAATTGTTCTTTCTCTGTCAGCCACCTACAATTCCAGTTAGCTCATTCACTTAATTACTTGCTCTGTCCTCAGCTTCTTTAGCATTGGAATCTTCAATTTTGTCTTGACACATAAGACCTATACTCTGTTTCACACATATATCAGGCAACTTTGTGGAAGCTACGCAAATAGTGCGAAGTCTTGCTCGTGCGTTTTGCGGTGCACTTGTTCTTGATTTGCAACGCTTTCTAAAGAATAAACTACTTCATATATTACGACTACAACTTGTACACGCAATTTCGTGATAAAAACAAGCATAAGCTTGATGCAAACTTAGTCCGACACACCCAAAGCACCTGTTCCACAGTACTGGCCCTCAGCACTTTCCCAGAGAGCTGTCTCGGAACAGTGGCATTTCCCGCAAAATTAGTGCCGACAATTGTGAACTTCTGCTTCACGCCTTCATCCACCCACTACCATGTGACACAGCAGGCCCACTCATGTAGGCTTTCATCGAGCAACCGTGACAGAGAGTACAGTTAATACAGAGGAAACAATAAATAATGACAGTGTTCTTTTGATGCTATCCTAAGAATGCTTACAGGAGCAACACTATTTTATGAATCTTCAAAACTGATAGCAGGAACAGAGCATGTTAGCACTGAATATGGTTACAGTATGAGTGTTCTTAACAAAGTGAATTGAACATAATCACTGGGATGAGTCTGCAATTTTTAACATGGTATGCGTGCTGACATGGCTCAGGAACTCCTGCCACTCAATCGTCAGGCATGTACAAGGCCAGATGGGAAGCCCATAGCTAGTCCCGCTTGTCAACAGTGGTGCCTCCTTGTCAAGTGAGGTCCTCGGGTGACATCAGCTGTTGAGGTGGGACCCAGATCTTCAAGCCAAAGCGCCTGTCAATGTTGTTCAGACACAGTGCTGACACGTCTGATGTTCTTAATTTGTGTTCCGAAACCCCTCTGCTTGCACCTTTCGTGCAGCCATGTGCTTTTTCAAATGGGCTTTTTTTTTTTTTTTGGTGCCATAATCCTTTAATAACCTATTATTTGTGGTGACACCTTGTTTGGTAAACAGCATCTCAAATCTGTTGCAAGAGTATGTTTGCCTGGACCAAGTAGTCATAGGGGACCTGGATCATGAGGATAATACCAAAAAATGGGTTGGAAAAGTATACTACAATCAGTGCACCCTACCAGTTTTAAGCTGCAGAGCTGCAACTTGGTGGATAATGCAGAAACTTGAAAAGAAACATACCGCGCAATGAGTGGTAGTGTGGACAGGCTTAACATTTAAATACAACTGCATGTACAGTAATTATTGGATGGCAAATAAATGTAGCTGATATATTGGTAGATAGTAAGAGAACCAGGTCTTGCGATAAAAAAGAGCAGATAATCAGCAGTCTTATTTTAACATGTGTCAAAGGAAGGGAAACGCAGTTGAGGGCAGCAGAGGCCATGGTGGCATGGAATTAAAAACTTGTAGGCATAGTATGGAGTTGGCTGACACAAGGCAGGGTAAGTTGAGATTGCTGTTACCTTATAGTTCTCTGTACAAGATAACCCAGAGTGTTTGTGTAAAAATTATGAGTAATGTAGGTTTTCAAAATTCTGCAAAATTCAACGCAACTTGTTTTATATTTGTTTGATTATATTTTTGACTGTAGAGCACCTTGCAGCATCAGCTCCTTACTCACCACCGTTTTCCATTTTTTTAACCCCTTAACTTTTTTTTTTATTTAGACCAAAAATTTGATTTTTTTTAATGGTTTATTTTCAAACTTCACTCCATCGAAAATCCTTCTAAAGCTTTTTCAACCAATTGCTTCATGTTTTGAGCGTGAAAATGCTGCACCACTGTCAAGCCAAGTCAATGTCATCTTCGCTTTCCAAATCATCACTTTCGGTAGACGAAGCGATGAGAAGACTATCATCGTCCACTTTACTCGAAGAGCAAAACTCTAGTGCATCACTTTCACTCTCACTGTCAAAATCTAGCAGTGGCTTTCGTTTGCAAGTGTGACTCTTGCGTGAGCTGTCAGTGGCAGACACCATCATTCCAAATCTGCCAAAAGGCACAACAAGTGCGCAATTCCACAAACGTAGTCTTTAAGCACTGACAAAGTGCTGCCATCTATGTATAATAGAAACCAAAGGCCGCAGTAAATGCGCCCCTCCAGTGCTGACGAAATGGCTGCCATCTAGAACATGAAGTCTGAATCAACACAGCATTCGAGGCACTGAAAATGTCCTGACATCTATGTAGTGAACAAAAAACATAGCACCAGAACCCATTTCACAAAGACTGTCGACGGTAATGCGTTAGTATTGAATCAATATAGCGACACAATATATTGCCACCGTCAAAACAAGTTATGTATGAGGCCTGTATTGCAGTGGGACTCCTCTTTCGCACTTCCCTAAGAACACTCGGTGCAATATAGCGCCACTGCAGCGAAGCCTGCACGTAGTCTCTGAAATGCATGGCGCACTGGTGCATACGTAGCGAACGCTGAAAAACGCTTAATGTGGCCACCGGGCTCCTCTCTTGAGCTTATTTCTGGACACACTGTGTCAGCTAGTAGTGCTGCCGAGAAGTTCGCGCGTGGCCTCTGATACGAGAAGCGTGATGCGCCGGTGCCTGTGAGCGCAGAGAATCGTTCCCTCGCTTGCTGCACACTCACTGGCACATACTCAGTGACCAAAGTTGGCGAGATGTTCATTGAAGAGCGGCACACATCCAATATATTTATGGCACAGCTCTCTAAAGCATTGGCATGAAAGGCGTTCATTGAAAGTGGCACATTCCCAGTGCATTTGTGGTGCAGTCTACCAATGCGTCGGGTTGCTATCCTTGAGGAACCCTCGTGACGCGTGTTTGATTCCGCTCAGGATCCAATAAATTTAAGGAATATTTTTCGTCATTCTAAAGTGGCACATTCCCAGTGGAACATACCTAGTTAACCAAGTTGGCGTCAAAGATGTTCATTGAAGAGCAGCACACATCTACTGGCACATACCAAGTGACCCAAGTTGGCATCAAGTAGGTTCATTGGAGACCAGCACAGACCGAATGGCACATACACAGTACTCGGTTCAAGTCGGCATCACAGTTTCTTTGAACAGCGATACCTACCCAGTCCCGTGTCAACAGTAACCCGTGTCGGCGTGAAAGAGGTTCGCTGGAGAGCGGCACATATGTAGACATTACCACACTCAGAGACCCAAGTTGGTCCGATGGTTGGTTTCAAACCCTGCTACCTCAGCACAGCAGCCTGATGCGCTACCCATTTGACCAGTGAGCCAGGTAGACGGGAAAACGGTTAGATACAAACATACATAGATAGCCCCAAGAAAGTGCGTGAAGTACCCAAAGAATGCTAATGCAGTAAGTGAAATAACTGCGGTTTTCAAATGCTGGCACTACAGCAGTCTATGTGGTAGAAGAAAAGCTAAATAGACATGCTGAGTTCGTCGAAATCTCTCTGAAAACGGGATCATTGCCTTTGATGACCTGAGCTCGTACAAAACACGTAAGGGTTAAACGAACCTTTCTTTGCCTATTTCCTGGGGCTTGGCATTCGTTGTTATTTTCTCGCCATGTATATATTTGTGGCTATATAGAGACAACTTGGGCCACTGGATATGTACCCAAATATACTAGACAACTGGATGCTGCCTAGTAGACAATTTTGGCGCTAGGTATGCGCAAATGTGTATGTGCCCATTCTTGGCTAATCCCCCATAATTAATGTGCCACTGGGACACAAGCATTATGAAGCCTTAAATGTGTTTAGATACAAGTTGTACTTCTCTGATGGCCTGGCAAAGTGGGTTGCACCTGTCGCCACTGGGCCTCCTATGCATGCTTGTCTGCGTAACCTGGCTGCAGACCAGCTCAAGATTGCGTGCTGTGAATTTGTGCATACACTTGAGCTTAATTGGAATCCTGCATCCATTCCAGCCGACGTAATAGCTAAAAAGTCTCCAGGTGACTGGCGTCCATGCGACGACTACCGTGCACTTAAGAACAGCACCGTCCCTGACCGCTACCCACTGCGAACTTCACAACAGCACTGCACAGAGCTACCATCTTCTCTAAAACCTCTCGTCAACTTTCTTCCCTCAACAAGCATCATAAATCGCCTTCGTCCTCGTTACGCAGACAGCTGTTAGAGGGGTGAGGCTGTGCTCATGTCATCCGCTACAGCTGCTACCTCGCTAACTCAAACGAGCTTCACGTCATTGAGGTTCGAATACTGCATTGAATCTGCATGTCTTTTTTTTTTTTTTAAATCGAGACAATCGCTAGCACAGTGCATTGAAAAAAGGGTGCATGAGAAGGGCAACTGAATATATATTTAACACAATTTCTTGTCTTCTTTCTTTGTGAGGCTGCGTACACTTGCATGAAATTTGCCAGACAAAATTTTCTTTCCAGTCAATACCATGTGGTTATCGAAGCTGTCTCTTGCCCTAATTCAATAACAACCAACTTTATGAGCTGCAAATCTAACTAACTTAAGATTTTGCAGTTTTTTAGCTGTTCTATTAGCTTCTCGCTCAAGCTTTTAGTAGCTTGTTGCTTAGTCAAGTTTCTAGTCGGCAGGGGCGGATCCAGGTGCCTACTTTGGGGGGAGGGGGGGGGGGGGGCGTTCTTTAATGCAGTTGGGGAGGGGGTTGCACAACTAACCACACATCTGCAACCAAATGGTCATGATTTGTTCTGTTGCATCCCTTGGTGCCTTTTCCAACAACAGCTAGCATCTTGCAGACAACCATGTGACCAGTTTGAAAACAATTTACTGACACCGGTGGGCATGGTCAAACCTTGTAGTAGCACTCAAAACTAAAACAAAAATTTTATACAGGAATCTGTATAAAATATGAACACAAGGAGGAATTAGGAAAATTATACAAGCAGCATTCACCAGCAGAGTGTGGCAATTTCTTCATTTACCCTAAAAGCCCTGCTGAGCTTTGCCTATAGGGAAGCAGAGTAACATTCATGAGTCATGGACAACAAGTAAACTCCAAGAGAACAAAATTCAAATATTATACAGATATGCAGAGAGAAGCAAAACTACTACAATAACGTTTACTAAAAATAAACATACAACCTACATCGAAATAGGCAACAATCTTAACCAACGAAAACAGAAGCATCGAAAAACAACACATACAATGGAAACACAATATTTATAGAAGAACAAAGATGTCCATTTGTGATAACAAGGTTCACAGGTTTGTTACAAAAGCATTAGGGTTGGCATGATCGGCAATTAACCTTGCAAAGACCGAACCTATGCAAGCTTCTTAGATCAGTAGAGTAGCCAACCGGACACTTAACCTGGTTAACCTCTCTGCCTTTCGCCTCTTTTTTTCCTTCCTTCCTAGATCAGAACCGCTAGCCTCCGTTGTCCGCTATCTTTTTTTGGTTGCGAACCACTCAATTACTTTTGTCGTGTCAATGGCAATGTCCCTATGAGTACGTAACAATGCCAGTCCAGTCAAGCGCCCTTCGCTCATTTGAGAACACATGTACTCTTTTGGAGCATGAGTAAAGCGCACTCTGTGCGACGAAAGGCGCAAGTTTGAATGACACTGAACGGTTTCTACATCTATTGACACTGAAAGGTGACTCGTACCAGTACGGACTCCTAGCATAGCAGTGCAGAGTAAGGAAGCACGTGTCTCTGAGTAAAGGAGGGAGAAGGGAAGGCTCCCTGCTTGCTGCCGCGCTGATGGCCCCGCTCATTTAAACGACCTTTTACTCTCTGAAAGGGAAAAATTGGGAGGAAGTGATTAGCTCGCTTCCACAAAGGCTGCAGTTGTGTTAGCCAGTTTTGCGCCTAACAAAAAGGTAAAAGTGAGGGATGCTTTGCTCGCCGCACACAGCAATGGTCGCCGCAGCGGCCTAAAAAATTCCACGTGCCGAAAAATTGTTGTCGAAGGGGCTGAAAGGGGGGGATGGATTAGTTAGTGGCTTTGAGGGGGGGGGGGGGGAATTGCCCGCCCCCTTCCCCCCCCTGGATCTGCCACTGCTAGTAGGGTGGTGCAGTGCACAGATATTTACTTGGAGGGGCACGACAAGCTCCATGTTTAAAATCCACAGAGTAATATTGCAACAGGAAACTCTAACAGAGAGAGAGCACTGCTTTCGTCCCAAAATGTGGCAGCGAGCAAGACAGATGCTGTCATGATAGTGTAATTTTTATCCTGTAATGAGCATAAAAGAAACAAAAGTGGAAACATACAGTTCTAAGCCCTATGGCTACAGCCTCTGTTTATACTGCTGATATTAGAGTTTTAGGGGCGAAGCTCCTTATAGCGGCACCCGTTCGTCCCTCGTAGTAGTAGTAGTGTGTAACCAGTTGGCGTTGTGTGTCCGTATATGTATGTATACCCATATATACATATATATGTATATGTATAGTATAACCGGAAGCCGACTTCCGCTTCCGTTTCCACTTCCGGTTCCGCTTCCGTTTCCACTTCCGGTTCCGCTTCCACTTCCGGTTCAGCTTCCGTTTCCACTTCCGGTTCCGCTTCCGGTTCCGGAAGCCAGCTTCCGGCTTCCGGAGAACGCTTCCGGGAGAAAAAAAAATTCCGAAAGTTGTGTCCGTAGCGCGGAATCGAACCACGGACCCCTCGCTTCCCAACGCGCGGCGCTAGCCCACTATGCCACGAAGCGGACATGGACACACGCACCACGATGACAATAAATACCCAACATTAACGAAAGACCGCGCGTTTCTAACGCGTTTGTGCTAGCGCGTTACGGCCCATGTAAGAAGCTGGTGTAAGACGCTGTGGCCTCTCCGCCTTTACTCTCTCAGCAGTCATGTGATGGCGTCGGCAAACGCGGTGCACGTTCCGGCATGTGTAAACGGCTGCGTAAGACGCTGTGGCCTCTCCCCCTTACTAGAGAGTACTGCACGTTTCTGACGCGTTTGTGCTAGCGTCCCCTTAAGCGGGAGATCCGATGATTCCCTCCGGAGCTTCGCCCACTCATCATCATTCACCCCGTGGATATGCTGTGACTTTTTGATTAGGGGACGCAAGCAGGTTGCGTACCCAAGGACCCAATGTCTGCCTGAGTTTTGCTGGTACCTATGCAGCACCCAAGTTTCTTGCATCCCCTAACTTTTCATTGCTAAGAACCGATACCACAGAAGTCTATTATCAACCTGCATTATTGCTAAAATGTTCAGCAATTTTAAAGCACTTAGGCTGCCATTTTGCATGAGAAGTGTATGGTGTACAAAGCACTTTACTGCACTCTTGGCCACTTGACATGTGCGTCCATGCCCGTATTTCTTGCTATTCAACTTGTTCTCTTGAGGTGTTTACAATGTTTTTTTATGCTGTAAAATTAGTGTGACATTCTTAATCAAATTGTTAAAGTGAAAGTCTGGGCTTTGATCCTGGCCGTGGCATTCTAAAACTGTTAGTTCTAACACAGTGATAACATTATGCAAATTTAATAAGCTTCACCGCAATAGACACGTACTTCGATGAGATCATTTAGCATATGCAAAAATACCGGCAAATGGAGTCTTCAGGAGAGTACCTGACATTATAATAAAGCGGGCGGCGCAGGATCTCCAGAGCATCCAAGGGGCCGGGTGGATACCAAAGCTGGAACGGGTACTTAATTACGCAAATTCTCACTTTCCTTCACCGCGATACGCTATTTGCTTCACCGCGCTACACAACTGTGTTGCGATGAAGACATTATAGACCCTTGCCACATACATTTACTGCCACTTTGCACATAACTCTGCGTCTCATTGCTAAAACTAAGGGTGTGAAAAACAGAGTTGCAGCTGTATGCCACAGCGCTCAGCTTCATCTGTTTCTTGCACCGTTAGTTTTTACAATGCAGTGCGCAAAATTCGGGCAGACTGTTTGATACATCGCGTCTAGACAATAAGTAACTACATGGTGACTGTAGAAAATGGAGCGTTTATTGAGTGCTCCGCAGTCCTATATATAGGGGTTGATGACGTACACATCACGTGTTCCAGGTTGCCAGCCGGAGACACCTCATTATCTTCCCCCTACAGATTGAGGCGGACAGGGGCTCTGCGTTGTCGGGTAGACCTTCGGAGTGCAGTCTCTGGACCAGGGGCTTGATCCGTCGGTATACTTTGGTTTATCGACGCTGAGGTCTCCTGTCTTTGCATATCAAGACCTGATGGTCCTGGCATCGCGTTGAAGTTTGTCTGCGGATCTTGTTCTGTCGGTTGATCCTGCAGTGGTAGTTCTCGTCTTTGCACTTGGTCAAAATGCCTTCGTTGAACCCCTTGCTGCGTGTCAACGGTGACCATTCTTGCTCCCTGTTGTTCCCTCACTGTGGCTGGTATCCATTTGGATCTCGTCCAGCTTCGAGTCCAAACCCGTTGACCCTTTTGCCAATTCTGTGTACTGTTCTCCTGGTGCTCTGCGTTTCTTGTTTGCTGGTTCGGCGTGATGCAGTCTATCCTCGTTTTTATTTGGTATCCCAGCAGTAACTCGGCCGGAGACTTGCCTTCTTTGAGAGGGGTTCGACAGTAGCTGCATAAGAATCTGGAGAGTCTGGTCTGTAATTTGCCCTGTCTCATCTTCTTTAATCCTTCCTTGACTGTGCGGACTGCCCTTTCTGCCAAACCGTTAGACTGTGGATGGTGGTATGGAGCCGTGGTGAGGTGCTGTATTTGATTCCTATCCATGAAGTCCCGGAAAAATTCACTGGTAAATTGTGTCCCATTGTCGGTTACTACAGTTCTGGGTAGACCAAACCTTGCAAAGATGACTCGTAGGGCGTCCACAGTGGTTTCTGACCTGGCTGACTTCATAGGCAGCGCTTCAATCCATTTAGTTGTTGCGTCTACTGCGACTTATATCATGTGCCCGTCCACTGGTCCTGCGAAATCTAGATGTAGGCGGCTCCATCTTTCATTCGAGACTGGCCATGGTACTGGCGTATGTCGTGGAGGCTTCAGTGCGGCTTCTATACAGACGGTAAAGGCTCATACTAGGCGTTCAATTTCTGCATCCACGTTTGGGAACCAGAACAAGGACCTTGCTGTCTTTTTCATAGCTGCCATGCCCGAGTGGTTCTCGTGTAACACATTTAAGACAGGTTTAATTGCAGCAGTAGGTATGACGATTCGATGTCCCCAGAAGATCAAATCCTGCGTGATCGTCAGTTCTTGCCTCTTGTTGAAATAGGGACGGTATCGCTGTTGGTACTCCCCTAAAAAGTTCGGCCAACCTTGCACAATCCACTGTTTGACTTGTTGCAAAGTAGGATCCAAGTCTGTCAGCTGTACTAGGTCCCGTGCTGTGATTGCTTTGCTTGTTAGAAAGTCTGTGTACAGCACATACTCTGGGTTTTCTTGCAGGCCCTGAGATTCTTCACTGATCTGGAGTGGCAGTCAGCTCAGTGCATCAGCATTGACGTTGTCTGCACCCTTGCGGTACTCTAAGACGTATTGATAATTGTCCAGCAAGAGGGCCCAGCTTTGTTCGGATTGAAGATACCCGTGAGCGGTTTATGATCCGTCACCAAGACAAATTTGTTTCCGTACAAATAGTCTTTAAACCTGGTCACCCCAAAAACAAGTGCCAACGCTTCCTTTTCCAGTTGCGAATAGTTTCGTTCTGCTTGATTTAACGTTCTGGAACGGAATCCTATGGGGTAGTCAATTCCATTTACACGGTGAGAAAGAACCGTGCCAACTCCTACTGCTGATGCGTCACATTCCAACCTCAATGGTTTTTTCGGGTCGAAGTGGGCTAGAAATTTCGAAGTCTGGATTGCTTCTTTGACGTGCTTGAAGGCTGTCTCTTGTTTGTCCCGCCACTCCCATGTGGCACCCTTCTTCAGCAGGGGGTACAGTGGAGCCAGGTGGGTAGACAAATTAGGTAAAAACTTGGCATAGTAATTAATCAATCCTAGAAATGCCTTGAGTTCCGTCACGCAGAGCCCCTGTCCGCCTCAATCTGTAGGGGGAAGATAATGAGGTGTCTCCGCAGTCCTATATATAGGGGTTGATGACGTACACGTCACGTGCTCACAACAGTCTGCCTGAATTTTGGTCTGCCACTTTATATATACAGCTCCGTTAGGGTCACAGCACTACGCGAGCATTGCCGTAAAGATCGCGGCAAAAGTAAATGGCATGAATGCACGGACAGCGCTCTAGTGTTTAACGCGAATGAGAAGATGCGCTCCCTCGATGATAGCACGGACGCGTGAACAGCAGAAGGTGATCATTAGTAACGTGACTTAAGTCGCGGCCAGCAACAATAACGCCGCCTTCAACGTCCGTCAAGTAAAGGCGCATATGTGATTTTGATGACGCAACCGAAAAGGGCGGCCGAACACGGGCTACCGGGGGCCGTATTCTGAAACGTTCGCCTAGGCGAAATTTCTTTTTTCGCTTTCAGGCGTGCGCCGATTGGCTGTTTTAGCAAAATTGGATGAGCTGATTAGGTGGTTGAGCCCGACGTCATTCAATTTGCTCAACCAGCCAATCAGCGCGCATGCTGATTTCGCCTAGGCGAAATTTCTTTTTTCGCTTTCAGGCGTGCGCCGATTGGCTGTTTTAGCAAAATTGGATGAGCTGATTAGGTGGTTGAGCCCGACGTCATTCAATTTGCTCAACCAGCCAATCAGCGCGCATGCTGATTTCGCCTAGGCGAAATTTCGCCTAGGCGAACGTTCAGAATACGGCCCCGGATTCACCGAGGCCAGAAGTCGCTCTACGCACATTACACGGCTTCCCCGCCCCAAGAAACAGAGAACCACGTACGGAACCCACAGACGAGAGATCACACGTTGAACCATAGAATAAAAGAAGTTCAACCGGTTGAACCACAGAACACCTATAAAAAATGTTGAAGAACGCGCGCTCCCTTGCTTCGACGCGCCGCCACTGCAGTTCTCAAGAGTCCCTAGGCATGTCTCTAGGCAATTCTATTTTTAGGCACCTAGGAAGGTCACGTGATGGATTCAATGGATTCTTGTACAGACAGTCACACAGTGAGATGGACACACGCAGCTGTTTCGGCACCATTTAGCCGGGTCATCCTGTAGTTTAGCTGTTGAGATGCTTCTTTGGGTGCGCGTTGTTCACGAGCTGTTCTGACCAACTTTTGGGCACCCTAAGGTATTTACTGTTTGATTGCTGGATATGTTTCAACGAATGGTGTTTATGTCGGGCTTGTGCTACAGTGACCGCTTAAGCCCACCTATTGCTTATTTGCGTTCTGTGGGTGTGTCTGTGGACGTTTTTATAAACTGTACGAAAATTTGTGTTGGGCTGTAACCTTTTCGCTATGAGAGGGGCAGAAAAAAATTAAAATAAAAGCAGCGTCTCTTCAAGGGTTACGTGTCAGTTTCGCAGTGCGAGAAGATGCTATGTTAGATTTCTCAACATTGAATTAAGCGTACACGATGACAGTAGGTCAGTGCAAGCGTGCACATTTCTGTTAGTAGTAGACAGGCGCGAGTACATGCGTCTTGGATCATCAGTGGTCTTGGTTACTGTAAGCAAGATAGTACTTGGTACAAGTTTGGCACAACGCCGTTATGCAGCGTTCTCGTTTCGCATATCCGTCTTTGAAATTAGTGTACGGCTACAGTATGTACGACCGAGAACGGGTAACCTAACCGTCCTTTACGATAGATGACCTTGCTCAGAATCTTTGAAAAGGAGTTGGTGGCACCGCACTTCTCAAGCTCGCAGTCGGCAGCAAACCGCGTTCGAGAACCTGTACATTCTATCAGGGCCAATATAGATCTTAAGTTAGGGAGTCCTCCTATATAGCAGCAATTCTAGGTCGTCAAAATTTAAGTTGTAACGCGGCTTTGTACTTCAGCTCGTGCACGTAGATCTCTGTGATAACTATTTCTGACGGTATTACAGTGATCAAAAGTTATGTCCATTTAAGAAACAGCATTCATCGCACGGCTCAGCAAGCCTTTCTTGCCTTGTAAGATGCCCGAAACTCATTAAAATAGTAAAATCGTGAAAACAGCACATTGTCAGTTATTTCAACCTCCAATTTGCTTAAAACTGCTTCATTATAAAACATTACCCTGACCAGATTGAAACTCGAGTCTGCTTCTACAATTTGGGACCCTCACTCTTTTACACTTGTATACACACCTGAACCCAACCAGAACCGGTCAGCTTGTTTCATTGTTGTGAACTATCCTCGTACTGCCAGTATTACTTCAATAAAGTCCTATTCACCTTCCTAACCTTTCTTACAAAAACTAGCCCGGTTACGTCTTTTCCATAAAATCTCCTTTACAAACCCTGAGCTGAGCATCTCATTCTCTCCCTGCTACGTTTCATCTCGTGTCGACTATCGTCTAAATGTCCAAGTGCCATTTTGTCAGACCAACATGTACAGTCGCAGCGGAAAAAGACTAGTGGCTGGAGCGGCACATTCCATTTTCCAAAGCAGGGGCGGCCGTCGTGATTTTACCACTCCGGCCACCAGTCACTTGTGCTAATCTTTTTCCGCTGGGACTGTACTTCCATTCGGTCATGCCAAAGACATCATCTGAATGGAATAGCCTTCATCGCCAGCAACCCTGATCACCCTTCCTTCAAGACTGCAATTTTGAACTCCCGCTCCTCTCTGTCCGTAATGGCATTGAGAGTATTTAAATAAACAAAAAATTCTTGATGGGGGGTAAGATTTGCGTATGAATGTCTTGTTCATTCTGAGCAGATCCTAAGAGGCAATCGGGCAATAACTGCTTGGCCAGTGATAGCTTTTAGCTCTTTTGCTTGTTTGTGACTTCAAATATTACAGTGGTGTTACAGGGCTGGAACAATGTAACGATTGTATTACACTTCTATTCCTTTATGTGCTTCTTTGGCCCGATCAGTGCCCCACCTACGATAACACCAGAGTTGGCTGCTCCAGAGTGGTGGATGATAGGAATGGAATAAATCTAGCAAAAATAATTGTTGCCAAGATCGAGGTCTATCAAACAATTTACATAATCATCATTTCATTTAATTTATTATACCATCAAGACCACAAGGTATTTGCATTCTGTGGGTGTGTCTGTGGACGTTTTTATAAACTACTAAAGTTTGTGTTGGGCTGTAACCTTTTCACTATGAGAGGGGCAGAAAAAAATTAAATAAAAGCACCATCTCTTCAAGGGTGGTGTTCAACTCTGGTGTTATCATTGAAAGGGTTGACAAAATTGTGGCTTTCAATTTGTGTACTGTAGGCACAACTAAATTCCTCACTAAAGATCCCTACCACAGGTTACATTTGCTTGAACTACGTGACTGCCGTCCTTCTGATTGTGGTGGAACCATTTACAGGCCTCTCTGGCCTTAGATCACCCAACTGTGTGCTGCTTCATGGATAGTGTCTTATCGCTGATGACGGGAGATGTATTTAGACCAGGCTGAGAGTTGGGCAGGAACTGATTTTAATGGACAGAGTATGTGTATATATATGGATCTCCGTGACGTCACGCTACATGGTTTGAATGACCGGTAGAGGCACACTGCACCATCCCTTCAAAATCTCAAAACATTGAGAGATCAGCCAGCTGCATGACTCGGAGATCCGCAACACCACATCATCTACCCCTGGAAAGAAAGGAGAGATGTACGACTCCTATGCGTATAACACAAGAGTACGCGACCGAATTATGCAGTTTACTATTTGTTTTTCCGAGACTTCAATAAATGTCACCACTCACCAGACCACACTCTTCTCCACACTCTAGATGCGTGTGCACTTACAGCGTTCTTTATACAATAATGTTACAAGCATGCATTATGAAAATGTCAGGGGTGAAGTGCAAGTGAACAATGTTCAGGGTGAGTGAGGGGGTGTCGCTAGGGTTTGCAGCATGGGGTCGGCAGGTCAGTGCATTTTTGTTTTCAAATGTGGAGGCAGTCTTTGGAATTCATAATTCAAACCACCTCTTTCACAAGTGTCTGATTTCAGATAATCTAAAATACAGTCAAGCCCACTTTCACTGAACTTTGTAATGCAAAAAGTGCTCACTGTACAAGCAGTTCATTTTAATTGTGCTTGCCCAGATAAAATGTGTAAAAGAACCAGCCAGGTGAAGAATCATAAGGACTTGGTTCTTGAAAATAATGTACATGGAATTTACAGTTTGAAACTATGCCAATAATTCATCAGGTTTGCAAGGCTATTTGCATATTTGCTAGCATGGCATATACACTGCAATGTGGCATGGTAATGTTGTTCAAACTTTAACCTTCATCGTGAAGTCTCACTCCATGTAGGTATTGCTTAGCTTTTGGGCTTTTGGCTACATTGTACACAAGGTTACCTTGGAAATTATCAATAGAGTGCGAATCAGTACAGTGCGACTACCAATACTGGTAGTCGCACTGTACTGACACGGGATCCATGTCCTCGTAGAAGTAAAAAAGAAAATGACTCGAGGCTTCCCGAGGGATGGAAAAAAATAAAAAGCAGTGAAGTTAACCATGTCTAGATGACCACAGAGTCCCTTTTACGGCACTTGATCTGGTGTGCAAGGTAGGGTTTTAGAGTGATCTGAAACAGTGTGCTGAATATCACTGATACCGCTTTCCTGTAAATGTAATGTTGTTTCCAGCCACATTTGAATTGTGTACTCTTGTGAGTATTTCCATGAACGTCTTGCTTTACTCTTGCTTTACATATCATCCGTGCCTCAGATTCCATTCATTCTAATTGAACTGGTGCAGTAGCTGAGTTATGACAAATGAAAAGCCTTCCATAGACTTCATGCAAAGCTTATTGGTAAATGACAGTGTTCTTATCAAATAAAAGTTTGCTTTAAGTGGGGTTGTTTAGTGGGCTCAACATTATTCTATATTCATACCAGATCATCTGGCTAGCATGGTTTGTATAGGTGTACCTCACTTTGGAAAAAAACCTTATCCTCTTCTGGGTTGTTCAAAAATGAGCTAGTTCATTGACCGAGTAATGCATTATGATTTGCAGCAATAAAATGGTTTACGGAAGAAATCGGACTGACAGGAAAGATGCTGTATCTCATCATTCCACATACAATTTTTCTCGATAGTTTTAGTTATAAATCCGTAGTTTTCTCATTGGTGTCAATTATTTTACCGTGCTCTTTTGCTACTGCACATTTAAGATGGCAAATTTTCATCTGCTTAATCACGCTTTGCTCGAATGATGCAGTGAGTGTTCTTCTTCTTTCAAATGCATTTGAGGATTTGTTCGGAAAAGTCACAAAAGCACAGTAGCATCTTACCTTAGGCCTTAAAGGGAAGCTGAAGAAGTTTTAGAATTTGAAGATTTATGAGGGTTTGAAAGACTGACACAGTATAACTCAACTCCTGCAGTTATTTTCTCTATTACGCGTGTAGCAGCGCCGCAATCGCGCTTTAAATTTACATTGAAACTCCGCCTCCTTTGCACGCCGAACGTAGTGGCGAAAGACCGGGCGCGAGGATGACGTCAATACAGGGGTCACGTGATCCCTCTATTCGAATCACGCTCCTCGCGGATACCTAAGATGACGTCACGATCGTGTTCGCCATCCGAGCCCGTTAAACGACCCGCGGCGTCTCCCGCAGATGCTGCGGCTTGTTTTTGCTAAATTAAAGCAACTTGCGGTGACTTCTGGCCTCTTTAACTATCATTTTCGTATTCAGGGGGTGAAAAACTATAATAATTCGTTCAAAGCTCACTTTTTTCGAAAAGTGATTCAGCTGCCCTTTAAGCTCTATCAGCCAGGCTATGTGTATACACAATAAAAATCTGGTGCGGAATATGTGTGGTGTTTCTGAAAGCAACATTTACACAGATCATGTTAGCTGTCACTGGTTTTCTGGAGCAATGGCTGGCTGCAGAATACTTTTGGGAAGATTGCTTTATCTTGTAAGGAATTGCCTGTGTGGTCAGGCATTTTCGAGGAAAGCAATACTAAAACATGGGACTAATATAAAAATGCAGACATGAGTGCTGCGAGTATGGCTTAGCCCAGCAAGTTTCCAGAACTATCAGTGTGAAGCACAGGGAAGGATTGCAAAAGAAGCAGAAAATAGAAGAGTTCTGCATACTAGAAAGGAACTGAATCAAGGTACAAATTGACCCTAGTTGGTTTGGGATTTTGAAGGGACCAGTGCTGAAACATGGGACTGATTAATAGAAAGACATGAATGCTTAGCGCTGGATCAGGTGCAGTGGCTGCCGCGCCTTTATTCAATTAACTTGGTTGAAACTTGGGCATGTGTTCTCACGGTGACGTAGCACAAACACCATCAGACAGTGTGGCAACCTTAAAATTAAAAATAATTGAATAACTGCTTGTTTCTTAATTGGTTCGCATGTCAACTGTCAACAACTATATGCCAGTGCCATTAAAACGTGCTGCTTTGTTTGTGGCTGTGTAATGGTCCTGTGGTTCAGCACTTCGAAACATAAGGTCACTGATGCTGGCATGCCCACATGATCCAATATGGACATACTAATGCCACAGTGCTGTAAAATGTTCTTATGACAGCATGACTGAGAATTGTACAAGACTTAAAAAAAAAAAAAGAATGCTGGTTAAAAGAAATCGCATGCAGTTTACACTTGCAAGTAGCTGGTGGCAGCCAATGTCAGCAGTTAAACAGGTACAGTCGCCCAAATCTTTAACTAGCGTGCGCGAGCGCCGACTTTGTGTGCGCCAACACCTTAAATTAGGAACAAACTTCCAAATGACTATGCTATCTGACTATGCTCACAAAGCTCGTGAAGGTAGCATAGTCATTTGTAAGTTTGTTCCTAATTTAGGGTGCTGGTGCACAGAAAGTCGGCGCATGCTAGTTAAAGATTTGGGCAGCTGTACAGCAAGCAGACTGCGGTTCATAAAATTGCAGTATGTAAATTGAATTGTGCTTTAGTAATGCAGTACCAGTGGAAATTGTGGTTTATGTGCTCAGATGCAGTGTGCAGGCCCAACTGTTCAAGTGAATTTTGTGTGTGTAGGGAAAAACGAGACATGACGACTTTCGATGGCAAGGTGATCGAGGTTGGTGCACGTGTGGAGGTGGCTGGCAAAGATGTGCGTGGTCGGGTGGCTTTTGTTGGTAACACAAGCTTCTCCTCTGGCCGCTGGGTGGGTGTGGTCCTGGACGAGCCCAAGGGCAAGAACAATGGCACTGTCCAGGGACGTACCTACTTCTCGTGTGCTGACAACCATGGCATCTTTGTGCGCCAGTCGCAGCTACGGCTGTTGGAGGAAGAACCTCCTGGTGACACTCCTGAGCAAGCAAAGCCCCTTGGTAGGTGTACAGTGTGACTTGTATAAAATGTGTCCAGATAGTTTGAATACCTCTGTGACGTGAAAACAAGCAATATTTTCTAAATTATCATTTGGTTGCTGTATTGCTGCTGCACTTTTTTTTTTGTAATGTTGGTCTGATTTGATTTTACTAACATGTTCAACTGCTATTATTAATTTTCGTGCTCTGTGCTGAGCATAATAGCCATTTTAAAAGTTAAACTTCCTTCGTTTGCATGTTGCAAGCTTGGGATGACCAGATTTATGTTTAGAGCATTCCTTGTGTAGCTCAGTTTTGTGCTGCAGTTACCACGAAACCTGTCTGTCTCGTGGCTGGCATGAAATCTGAATTTCCATTTGGTCTCTCAATTGTTCGTTATGTCATATCATTCATTATGTCATATCGCTCGTTATGTTCGTTATGTCATATGTAGTAAGGATTTTGGCACAAGCATGAGCACACCAGTTGCGAACCCTGACCATGTTAAATGTTTTCTTTCTTCGGACAACTGCTCTTTTAGAAATCTTTTATGGGGAAAAAAAAAGGAAACAGATGATTAGTCACTGATTATAGATGCTTAGCTGGACATTGTATGCTGCCTGTGATCACAGGTATCAGCCTTATGCACCTCATTTCTTTTTAGTCCTACACGTGGTGCTGCACTTTGAATGATATTTAAAACCCTTATGAGCAAATTTTGTGTGTAGAACGTGGAGCGCACTTCTTGTGGCCATGGCATTTCTTTTGGTGTGTTTGAATGCAGAATGAATGAATGAACTAATTAATTTGTCAGTGGGTAGCAGATGGCTTGTTTATAACAAGCATCTTGTAGAAAGCTGAGTTGAAGAGGGCTTAAATCATAAATGTCCATTGTTTTCAAATGGATATATCAATTAGCCATACTTTTTAGTGACAGCATTCATGAACCCAATTCATAAACCCACCTTCATTCCTAGTTAGTGTAGATGTGGCTATTGATTACAGTCGTAATTGTCTAAAAATTGTCTCTTAATTGACAACAGGCATTGCTCTAAGCAGTGACTGCTTACTTGTTGGCCAGGCTTACTCTATCCGCACCTACACAAGCCCTTGATGTGTTCATTATCTCGTGACTTTTTAAGGCGAAAGCCTTATATGTCTCATCGTTCAGTCGACCTTTAAAGTCCTTGAGTGAAACCACGTCGGGGACACAAAAGGTACAAAAACTATGATTATCAATGGCTCATACCCCGTAAGCAAGCAAGATGGATGAAAGATGGATGATAAAGCAAATTTATATGGATGGTAAGGCAAATTAATTGGATGACTATGTGAATTAAGTGGATGACTCAGGCGAGTTGATGGCAATAGAATTAAGATTGATGACTAGGCAATCTAAGAGGATGAGTAAGTGAATCAAGAGGATGAGTAAGCGAAGTAGACTACGCGAATTAAGGGGGATGTGTCTGTCATGTGTCTGTCTTTAATGCATTGACACTTGGGTGTTTGCCTTCAAGTCGTCTCGGGGATAGCATAAGAGACCCTGTGAATTTGTTAGTTGCTCGTTTTGCTTGTGGTTCATACACAGTGGTAAATACCCAGTTGGTGTCAGAGGTTCATTGGAGAGCACCACATACCCAGAGTTCAATACCCATTGACCAAAGTCAGACGGTTGCTCTTGAAACCGGTTCCCTCAGCACAGCAGCTTGATGTTCTACTCATTTGACCATGGACTACCCATGGTCAGGAAAGTTGGCAGGAAAGAGGTTAGGCGTGGACATACATAGATACATAGAGACACACTGCAAACTAGAAGTTCCCAAAGAATGCTAATAGCATTTTTATAATTTTGTTACAGTACCCATTTAATGAGCCTTTCCAAAGAAGGGGACCATCATTGCTGATGTTCCTCTAGGGAATGTATTCAGTTCAAAACTTCACTATAAATTTAAAGCAGCAACATTCTTGTAGTGCAGCGCCAATAGACATAAAACAATAAGCACTTCATGCAGGTAGACCCTGTCGTGAAAAAATGTAAAGACCAGCCAGCCGTTTCTGGCACCGACCCTCTAGCCTTTGCCTGTTTCTCTCTCTCTTTTTTTTATCTGCTGTATCTTTGTAGAAGCAAGTATCTCCTTTCCGAAAATGCCTTGTAAAGAAATGTATGTTTGACAATGGTTTGCAGGTAGCAGGCTGTGGTGGCATTTATGCATAATTTATTGCAGGAATAGACATTTAATTACACATTGATACACCCCTTGCCGGCTAGTTCGCCACGTTTGCTCTCAACTTCTTTGTCTTTCCTGATAGCGGTTTCTTTTTTTAAAGCAAACTGTGGAGATAACTCTGCATGCAGCTAGGGCTAAAGGCAAGCTTCTGATCTAGCCATGCACCGTCATTCCGTACAGTGTCCCCAACCTGTAGCGCAGGTAATCGCTGCTAGGCGAGTTCGGGTGAATCAGGCGACCATCGGCGTCAGCTCAAACAATATTTATTGCTTCGAGAGTGGTAAGGAATAAACACTTACTGAGGGAAAGTCCACTCTGTAAAAGGCAATAAATAGGCTCACCTCGTTACACGTGGTGTCAGTCGATGGGGTGAGGGGTCACTCACAGGTAACAGGCAGATATGCTTGTCCAGCGCAGAAAGAGCGTCTCCTCCAGGGATGCTCTTTTATAAATTTTTAATAAATTTTGAATAAATTTTTAATAAATTTTTGCCTATGCAAGGAGGCAGTCCCCCTCATGGAGAGATGGCTATTTTTCCCTATCCCATGGGTCTGGGGGAAAGGAGTGCGTTTTACGATGTTGCAAGAGCGATGGGGAAACTGGGAAAAAGGGGCATAGTGCACCTTTCCCATCCCGCCCGCGGGCTCCCGACATGAGCTGCAACATGCGATCGCACCGTTGGGTATGCTGGAGGAAATGGCCGCATGTGCTCCCTACAAAACATGCTGTGTGCAACACATTTAGCTGTCTGAAGTTGTAGTCCACCAACTCTCAAATAAAATGATCAAGCATGCGTCACAGAGCAGCATTATTAGACCCTACCTACTACACAGGGGAAATTACACTTCCTGATCTTCACTTTCTTCCCACTACCATGGAGGTTGTTGGTTTTCTTGATGCGGTTGTGCTGTTTTTGTCAGCATTCATCGAATTTGAGCAGCTGTTTTGCTAATATAGTCATACTTTGTCTTGTATGAGGGTTGTACACAGCTAACTTAGGGTGGCTCACACAGGAATTGCCCTTCCTTTTTATTAAAATGAACTCTAGGGAAAAGTCCGATAGAAGTTTCTATTGGTACTTTACAAGAATTATAGGTCCATTACCAAAAAGTACAGGTCCCATAGAGATTTCTGGCGGTCCTGTAGCTTCTTCTACAGGGCAATACAATGTGCTATAAGACAAATAAAATGCTTTGTGTCCCAATAGATGCAATGGAAGTAGTGACCATGATATAAACTTGTATTGATAGTTTTGCTTGGCAAGAAGCCGACGAAGCAGACACACCATACATAATGAAGCCACAGAAGGCTTTGCTTTAATAAAGGAATTATGCATTCCAAGCTGTATATTGTTCCACTGAGGATATTTAGGTACCATTTGTTGTTTCACTGTGTAATTTTGTAGAGAACAGAGGTGGCCACCAGCACATCTGTAGGGATAATACAGATGGGGCTATATATATAGGCCATCATTCATTACATGAGTGCCATCCTATGTGTGAGCGATTTGGCAAGACAGCAGAAGCAACGACGATCAGCAAAGTCCAGGAGAGTTCGCGTAGGAAGCTTCACCTTAAAATGAACAATTAACCGTAGTAGAACAAAAACCGCTTTAGTACACAGTGTCCTATCTACACCAATACACTTGTAAGCTAATAGACCAATACAGGCTATCAGTTATCAGGTATATTTCATAATATATAATAAACCAATACAGGTTATCAGTTTTACCAGCATATGAGGTCTCGTTTCCTAAGCCAATAATATAAAACCAATAAAATTTCTTTAGAAATTTTTCCTAGGGGTATCCAACCACTCACTCACATTTTTTTCTCACGTTATTTTTTTGTTCCTGCCAGCAACCCTTGCCTCTTAAGAAATGCAGAACACATATGCATGTTTTGCAGTACATGGTAAAGCACTATTTTATTGGTCAGTAGTTTCTTTGTGTGTTGTCACATTCCGCTATTTAAGCAACCACCTGTGCCTGACATCTGTAGGACATTCTATGTGTAAGGGAACTTCGTAAGCTATCCCCATTGGCACAGTGCAGTCAAGACAAGTGGCCATTATTGCTTAAACCAAGGCAAAAGCTGATTGAAGGCTGAAAAGCCAATTGAAACACTGTCTGTTCACCACTACTATAATTGTTGCCTAAACTATAAAATTGTGCATGCACGCATGGCTGCCTTTTAAAGTCATGTCAATCTTCAGCTCATGCCATACTGTGTTTAGTCTTCTGAAGATTTCAGACATTGTTTATTTGCAGGATGAAATGATTGAAATGTGCTATTAATAACTTGCCAGTTTGGTCATCAGTACTAGCCTGTATATTGGAACAACATAACCTTGAAAGCATTTATTTGAGCAATATGTGTAGTAAGCTTAAGCACAAACTTGCCCAAGAACAAGTTCTTTTGACCCGCCGTGGTTGCTCAGTGGCTATGGTGTTGGGCTGCTGAGCACGAGGTCGCGGGATCGAATTCCGGCCACGGCGGCCGCATTTCGATGGGGGCGAAATGCGAAAACACCCGTGTACTTAGATTTAGGTGCACGTTAAAGAACCCCAGGTGGTCCAAATTTCCGGAGTCCTCCACTACGGCGTGCCTCATAATCAGATCGTGGTTTTGGCATGTAGAACCCCATAATTTAATTTAATTTAACAAGTTCTTTTGGATTTACTTGAAGGTTGCCTAAATCGAAATTATAGCACTCGGTTTCCACTCATGGGGCAGCCATCACTATTGCTAACAAACTGCAAGACTGAAATTCTTGCTTTTAAATAAGGCACAATATCTTATTTATCATCTCGTAGTGTCCCGCAAAGCATGTATATGCAAGTGCACACAAGATAATTTTGAGTACTATAAATACAAGTAAAAATTGTGACTGACATCACTTTCTGAGCCTCAAGCATGATGGGTAAGTATTTTCACATCTGCAAAAAAAAATCGGGAAGCTTGACACAGCACTTGCTGACCGAGAACAGCAAAAAAAGGCTGGATGATGCCTGCACCTGTTACAAGAACTATGCAAGTACATGGCAGTAGAAGACGATACTGGAGCCGGCGTGCTTTCACCTGGGCTCCTTGGCGGGCTGCTGCTATACTCACAGACAAGCGAAGGTTACAGAACGGAAGCGCACCTGTAGCACTGCTGCTGGAAGTAGTCCTGTAATTTTGTTCATGTTTTCTTCGGTGGGAAATAGAGAAAAGAATTGTTTTGCTTTCTACAGCACGTAATTTGAAACGGTACGTACGATTCACCGGTCAGCTGCTGAAATGTTATTTAAATTTTGAGTTTGCTTTTTTGAGTTTTCCCACATGTGAGACTGTCGCATGTCTTGCGCATTTCTCGAAGGCAAAATGGCGCCTGCATCTTCTGGTGAGTGTTTGTCACCTGCTTTCCTGCCTGTGAGCTCTTCTGAGAGACTGATGTCCAAGTGCAGCAACAAATGGCTGTCGAAGCACACAAAAGAAGTGTCTGCAACATCTATGCAGAAACCAGGCAAGCCCATCTGGAACTTACAACCGTCGGCGTGTACAAATGAGTAAGCGAGCTGAGTTATGCTGCAGTGGCTCTACGCACGCTGGAATTGGTTGCCCATTCTCAACGATGCAGTGGTCACACGGCTGCTCCAGAGCTCCGACGCAGACTGCGTTGCTCACTGCCCTCTGGCTGACCTTCAGTACTGACCACGGCGCCGCTGCAAGGAAACAGTTGTGCAATTCCCCTTAACATGCTTCACTGTAAAAAAAAATATAAAGTTGGGCCACAAGCAACATTATCACGAATATCTCTGGATTAATTACATGTTGCTATGAAATGAGGTGAACTTTTTTTTTTTCCTTAGAAATTCAGAACTTGATACATATGGTACTAGCTTCAGAAATTCACCCCGAGTTAACTGTGTTTGCTTTGACTAAAGTAAAGGAGCTATGCAAGTTTGGAGACACCTAAACCGAAACCGGTGCCATATTTGCCTGGACTACTTTGCATAGGAATACATGTGCAGAAGCTCCACCCCTGTAGCTTTTGCTTTGTAGCTAAGAAATGTCTGCGAGTATGGAGGTCCGCATGACTTTCTGAAAAGGTCCATTTGATTTTGTTTACATCAGCATTGCACATCAACTTAAGATAATACTTCGCTTTTTTTTTCCCGGTTATGCTGTTGATCCGGTGTTTTTAAATTGGCCTTGAGGATGAGCTTATCCCTGTCGTACCATTTTTATCACCATTGAATGATAGTTTGCACACTTGTTAGTGGTGGCAACGTGATTTAGTTTTTGTGCATCCAGGTGGCACAAGTGATTAGGTTGCCTATATAAAGGTTTTCTATCGTTTCATGAAATAAAGTTGGTAGTCTGTGCTCTGTCCTGTCTTCTTTTTCTTTTCTTGTCCATCTTGCGCAGCATGTTTATAATTTGAGAAGATGGCCTGCCTTTTTGTTTTTGCTATGTTCATGTTTTACTTTCAGGTCTTGTGTGTATGTCAATTTCAACATACAGTACATTTATTTTGCCTTTCATTGTTTTTGTATGTTGCAGTGTAGTCAGCTGTAACGTGAAATCGCAGCAGGTGTCATCTTTACAAAATGTCCATTTGCCACAATTATCTTTTACATTAAAGGCAGGCCTTAGTTCTGCCTTTTGCCTCCCAGTGAACCGGAATAAATTTGTTATTCTTCTTACTTCATTGAAATGGTAGAGAAAAATCTGCCAAAAAGTGATTTGATGTTCACAAATGTGTCTCCTGGACTGTTTGCCATGCCACACATTTTAAGGGCCTATAAAGCACTAATGCCTGTAGTTGCAGGGAATACTTCTAATAAAAATGTGCACACTCTTTGCAGCCACAACCACTCCGGGGCCAGCTGCTGAGGTTGTAACACTTGACCAGCCAGAGCCCCTCTCTCGTACCTGGGTAGTGGAAGAGGCCAGCCAGGATAAACAGGCTGCACAGAAGGAGCAGGATGCTGAGAAGCAGGCTCTCAAGGCCCAGATTGTAGACTTGCAGGAAAAGCTGGACACTCTGATGCAGAAAAGGCAGGAGAGCAAAGCACAGCTTCGAGACTATGAGCGCACACGACTGCAGCTCCAGCAACTACTTGAATTCAAGACCAAGATCACCGAGTCCCAGGTTGAGTTGCAGAAGCAGCTGGCACAGGCACGGCGTGAGGCTCAGGAAGCTCATGATGAGCGAGAGCGCCACGCCGAGGAGGTGTCTGATCTTGTGGAATCTATTGAGATGGCCACAGTGGAGAAGGAAATGGCTGAGGAGAAACTGGAACAGCTGCAGCAAGAGGTGGACCATTGGAAGGAGAAATATGAGATGCTTGAGTTAGATTACAAAATTCTTACTTCTGAACTGTCTACAGGGGAACCCAGTAGTTACAAGGAGCGCCAGTTAGCGCAAGAGAATGAAAAGATGCGGGAAGCCCTTGTGCGGTTACGTGACCTGACTACTCAGTTAAAGCATGAGAAGCAGCAGCACAAGAAGGAACTGGATCGATGCCGGGCTGAGGTGCAAGAGCTGTCAAGGATAAAACAACAGTTGGAAGAACGGTACCAACAAGCAGAGTGCTCCATCACAGAGTTGCAAGAGCAGCTGGACATGGCTTTGGGTGCAGAGGAGATGGTAGAGCACCTGACAGAGAAGAACCTAGACCTGGAAGAGACTGTGCGGGATCTGCGCGAGGCAGTGGATGACATGGAGAAGCTGCATGACCTCAATGAGGAACTGCTGCAGCAGGCACGTGAGACTGAGCTTGAGCTGCGTGAGGAGCTCTCTCATGCACAAGTACGCCTGGCTGACAGCCACAGGCGCGTTGAGGCAGCTCATGAGGCCCTAGCTGATTGTGAGCAGACGTTGGCCAAGTACCAAGCATTGGTGGCCCAACTTCGGGAACAAGCCCAGGGCCTGGAGCAACAGCTTCAATCTGAGCCAACACCTGTGGCTGTGGAAGCAAGTGAGCTGGCATTGCGGCTGGCTCAAGGCAAGGCACACGCTCGCGCTGTTGACCTAGAGCTGCGGCGGCTTGAAGTGGCTCAGGCCAATCGGCATGTGGACTACCTCACAGCCTTCCTTTCCGAGAACTTCCTAGCACATGAGCATGAAGGTGTGCTAATGTTGCTGCTGGTAGCACGCCTTGGGGCCAAGTGTGGCATTCTGGCCAAGCAACTGGAGCAGCGCTGGGCAGGTGCAGCACCAGGGCCAGGACAGCCCCTGGAGTCAGTGCAGTATGCACATGCGTGCTTTGTGCGGTTCCTTCTGGGACGGCTGCAGGGCCTTCTGCATCAATATTCCACTGCCCTAGACACTTGCAGTGTGGAGCTGTTTGCCAAGACAGCTACTCTGTATCCTGAAATGTTGGGCCATGAGAAGTTGTTAGACCTGTATGTGCAGCTTCTTCGCAAGGATGAGGTAAGCTTACCCTCATAGTACTATGGTGCTTGGCCTTTAGAGCAAGCAGCTTGAATACTGGAAAAGTGTGCAACCCCATCGCAAAAAAAATTCATTATTGCATTTTTTTGTTTTGGTGGCTGTGTGACTGCACAGTACTATTACATATAGTGCATAAATAGTGTTCAGTGTTGATGCGAAAACATCAAATGGGCCATTGAGCGAAACAGCTGGTGGCGTCTGTAGCAGCGAAACGGCACCTAAATTTCTATTGGCTGTGACGCCACATCACGAGCAGCCTCGACGAAGCAGAGTGGGCGAAAGGGAACACCTCCTGCCGCGCTAGCACGCCAGGTGTTTCTTGAGGGGAGAGGGCATCACCGCGACACCACGTCACCCTTGCTTTCGCTCTCGGAAGCCAGTGCGCTGTCCGTACCTCTCACCCCTGCTGGGGTTAGCTGCTGCGCGCTCTCTCTGGCCTTGGTGGCCGCTGCTGCTTCCTCAGTCTCTCGTTGCGCAAGACGTCGGTGGCATGCGGAGTTGGCACTGCAGGCTGCTGCTGCTGCAGAGTCGGGCAGCACGTACCGCTATGGTACATTACTTGCAGCGCAAAACTCGAAGGACCGCTCAGCAGCGTTTAATTGGACGTGAATGCTTTCGCATTCACAACTCATAAGAAGTGCTTAGGTGTCCTTGGATTTTTTTTTCTCGTCAATATATGCAGTCAACTTCTGTTAATTAAATCTTTATGATATCTAAATTGATGGAGTTATTCGGCAGCTCAACTTGACCCTTTGAGGGTCGAATTTCTTCGCCAAATGCGACCACCCAGGGTAGATTTTTTTTTATTGCTGATTTAAATTCTTCGAAAGAACATATTTCAAAAAAAAAATGGTCGTAATTTTTTTATGTTGACCGTAAAGGGACGAAAAAATTGTTTGTGTTGTAAAATACACAATGTTTATTCATGAATAAGAAGATAAGTGCACTGAAAAATGGTGTGCACGTCCGGAAACTGAAACAAGTGAGAAGCCTTCGTCTTATTGCCAACAAGGTGCGATTGAGCTTTGGTGGTCTCCAAAAAAAGGGAAACGCAAAAACGGCAGCATCATTTGTGTATATATGCGCCTGCCCGGGAACAATTGTAATCACGCCGCTGTGAGCGATAAACGATCGAGCAACAAGCGGTCACCCTCTGAGAGATTTAAAACCAGATAGCCATCAGTTTAGCGCGTGCAACAAGTGGGAGCCGGTGCAGGAGAAAACCGAAACTTGCCGCCGCCGTGCGCGTGTGCCCGGATGCGTGAGCGATAGCTGACGCGCCGTTTCCATAAACAAAACGGGGTGCATGGGTGGTGATTTTTATAGGTTTTAAGTAAGAAAATAATGTGCACCCAAATCTAATGTGTCTCAACTTCAATACAAATTAAAATTTAGGTAAACTAATGTCCATCATCATCATTCGTCTGAGAACTCTAAGCACCATGGGCCACATGTCGTCCTTTGTGCTGTCCACTGTGTTTGATATGCCACATTTGTTAGAACGACTCCAAAACCATTGAAAATGGGATAATGACCCACATGTAGACTAAACACTTTGCCATTTAGTCGTGATGCAGTTCAAGGCTCTGACATTGCAAAAAGATATAATTCTGCTGAGTCGCCGCTAGCTTAGCATATAAAAACTATTTTGAATGAGCTTTCGGAACGAAAGCAGCACGTTGTCGCCAACCTTTGCAAAAACTTGGTTCTATCGTCATGTTGGTGATGCTGCTAGTGATGTTGCTAGCTCTTAGAGTAGGCTGTCGCCGACACTGTGAATGTGGTTATGGTTCCATGTCCAAATAAACCTCACATTAGAATCGGTAAACATGATAATCATTCATTGTGAGCTGCCATTGTTGCTTGAAACTCTGCTGTGGGAAGGCTAAGAATTTACATTTTTGACGTGTCTTCAATGAATTCACTTTCATATTCATTTACATAGTGTGTCTTCAATGCATTCACCATTTCCTACCACTGCTAAGACCAATTCTGTAGCCGTTGGGGTCACTACTGGGGCCACCATTGTGGTCAGGCACATGCGCACTGACCAGTCAAATTTGAAATAACAGGTGAGGGCGAATTTCATGATTGAAATAACGAGTCTTGGCCCATAGAAATCTACAGGTGCTAGCCAGGACCTACGGTCAGGATCTAATTAACTGGAGTCGGATTAATGTTACTTTACTGTATTGGGCAGCAGAGCCTTCCAGCATACAGAATGCAGGATTTTTTGGAAACGCACTGCTCAAGTCAATTATTTGTCATGTGTCATGATTAGGGCACCAGTTATGTTTGCAAGAAACAAAAAAAAAAAAAAAAAGAATTGTGAAGACACCAGAAGGAACACAAAGGCAACAGTTGTTGGTAGTTGGCACTCATTCTCAATGCTTCTGTGTTTCTTCTTTTGTTTTCATTAAGGGTGTGCAGTTATACGAACCTTTTTAATAGTCAATCAATTTGATCAGTCAGAAATCTCTGGCGGCTTCTGCATATGGCACGGCCGCGCGGGCCCTCTCTTGAAAGCGATCTGTGAAGGGGACAGAGTCCGCCGTGCACTGTGTTTTCGCCGCTTAATTGGCATTGAATTGAAAGGCAGCACGAAGGTCAATTCACTCGCTGCTGCTGCCGTGCTTCCTTACTCTAGCGTTTTGACAGTGAGTTTCCGTGGTCGTCGAGTTAGATGTGTTCGTGTTTGCTTGTGCGCGCGTGACACCATGCGTGTTAATTTAGTTATTAAGCGAACGTTTAGAAGTTTATACTGCCGATAAAACTACTATCTTTACTTCGTATAGCTGTCTACTAATTTGCTATCGCAATTGATGCTTCGCCTTTCAGGTGAAACATTGACTTTTTTTTGCTAAACTGCAATCATTGGCCCTCACATTTTTCTCAGATATGGTATTCGACAGTGTCTATTCAAGCTACTATTTATGGAGGCTGTACATGTCTGTTCTCTTCAAATGAAATCTGTTATTGCAAAGGCTGTACTTAAAGTAACTGTCAACTATTTGTGTGCAAGCCTGAAACCACACAGAATCCCTGCTACATGGTGTCATCTTTATGGCAATCATGGATGCCCATTTGCCATCAACAGGTTGCATAATCTAGCCACTAGTACTCTAAAACTAAACAGCATGGCAGCACATGAAATGTTTCGTCAACGTGTGGTAGTAGACTGTGGTGAAAGAGCACATTTCAGCTGCAGAATTTTATTAGAGGTTTAAGCTTGTGTATGGCAATGTATGAATGACCTCGAGTAGTGTAAAGATGGGTGAGGCATTTTAAAGATGGCCAGACGAGTATTGAAGATCAGTCTCGGAGTGGTCGGCCTCAGACAGCTGCCACTGAAGCCAACAAGTAGATAATTAATTCACTCATAAAAGAAGACAGGCAAGTAATACTTAACGAAACAGAGAGAATGCTTGAACTAAGGCGCGTGCAGCTCGGGCGATGATTAAAAGCTAAGATTTCTGGAAAATAAGTGCTGCACGGTAAGTTGAACCTTTGCAGAAGCTCCATTGCTCATTGTGCGGTAGGTGACCTGCAAAAAAAAAAAAAAAAATAGTAGGGTTGTGCGAATAGGGATTTTTGAGGCCAAATGAATACGAATCAAATAGTGCCAGAAGCGATGCAAATCGAATCGAATATTGAATGCTTTTTGAATATCTTTCGAGTAACAATAATCAATTAATATAAAACAATGTTCACATCACAGAATTATTAATGCTGGCAAGTTTCTGTCATTAAACAGTAGGTACGCTATGAAGTGTTGTTTATTAAAAGCGTAAATTGAGCATTAGGATCAAACAAGTAGTTTCTTCGCATGCACAGTGCTCTTCAGAGAGTGCTAATGATTGCTGTACAGCCTCTAAAGTATGGCGACTTAAGTGACTTAGCCTACTTTACTACGCAAGTTCTCATGTTTTTTGTCTATACTATGCCCGCGGGGGTGAAAATTTACCATACTTTTGCTACAATATTATGTTTATTTATATTCTAGCACTTGACATTTTGAAATATTTAAAAAGTATCTGAAAAAATATTAGCATTTATGAATAGTGGCTATTCGATTTGAAGACCAAATCAAATAGGACACGATTGAGTTCGTTATTCCAAAGTTTTGAATATTTGCACACTTCTGAAAACAAAAAGTGATCTTGCAGCACGACCATAGGCGTCCCCACACTTCTCGCTTTGCAGTGAAGAAAAATTAACATAATGGGAAGGGCATTACTTTTGCACTCATCTTGAATGCAGTCTAATAAGAGGCCAGCGATGTGCGACACCAGAAACGATCGGTGCAGGGGTACGTCACTGTTTCCACAAGATTGAAATGGAGTTCTGTATGAGGGTATATTCAAGCTTTTTCATTGGCAGTAAAAATGTATGCAGAGGAATGGATACTATGTTAGAAAATGAACTGAAGCTTTGAAAATAAAGCGGCAAAGCTTTGCTTTCCGTAATCCAGCGTAATCATTTGTGAAATGCATTTGCTCATTACTTTCAGTATGACCCTTGTAGATATAATAGACACCTCTGCCACAGCCATTCTAGCTAAATCTGTTGTTGGTATAGATGGGATGCTCATTTCGATTTAGTCAACGAATGCATTCTTAGTCAAGACTGCATTCTTAAATTTTATCAGATAGCGTATGCTCCAAAGAATCCTCAGTATGCCAACGAACTGTTTCTAGTGTTCCATTTCGTCTTTTAGTAAACCATGCTTTATAATGTGCATTGTGATGACAGAAACTTGCCACTGTTGGAAATACTAGAATGTACACATTGTTTTATATTAATGGTAAAAAAGTGTGTTCATTATTTAAAAAGTATTCTCTGTTTTATTTGGTTTGCTTCCGGCACTATTTGATTAATATTTGATTCGGTCTCAAAATTTTCTACTCACACAGCCGGAGCCTTCATTCCTTTTTACTTAGGCAGATTTTCTGTTCTTGTGCACGTAATGTTAAATACCAATTAATTTTTAGTAAATAACAATTGGTACTTCATCTGCTTCAAGCTTAATCAGCACTCCATCATCTAAGACTTTCATTGTGTTTCTTTCTTGCCTTAACATTTAAGGATTTATAGTTTCAGAAAAGGTTATTTCTTGTAGAGCAAGAGAACTTCTATTCAAGAGGTGGTTGTTTTATATGGAGGAGTAATTTTGTACTCAGCTTTCTGCCAACAGCCACTGCCAGCAATTTCGATTGACACCTTGTTTTGCTATGTAAAACCCAGTCATGAAAGTAAAACTAGCTAAGGAGAAGTGTGCTCAACTCAGCTCTTTTCCATCTGACAGGCGTATTACACTTGCGATATATAACTCTTTTGCTACATACGGCGGTTCATGATGCCTATTGAATAGATCTAAGCTAGCATGCCAGAAGGTAAGAACAATTGCTCAAGGACACCTTTAAAGTATAATGCAGGGATCTTGCATGGTAGTGATGTCTCACTATAAATGTTGATATTAGCCTTCCCCTCACACACACAGCTGCTCTTTATGTCTAAAGTCACACTTGTCCTTTTTGCAGCTGGATGAAAATGTGTCCCTGGGGAACCTGGAGCGAGCACTGTCCTACTTCCAAAGCTTGTATGCTGTGCACCTCTCCAACGAGCGACAGGACGAACGGCACTTGCTCACCCAAAATTTGAGGTGCCTGGTGCTATCCTGTGAGGCTGTGAAGTGTTCCTTGGGCTTTGTACGCCATGTTCTTGGTGCACAAGGGGGGGACCTGGCTGCCTTGCTTGATGCTGCACTTGCCTCGGCCTCTGATTTGCTGCAAGGTATTACAGCCTTTCTGAGCCCTTTCCCTTTCTTTCTTTCACCATATCGTGGCTTTGTGGCATGGAAAATTACTCTTGATTACCATATTTACTGGAATCTAGGCCAGCCTAGATTCTATGCCAACCCCTGAAATTCTGAAGGTCAGAAAATTTAAACTTTTCTCAAATGTAAGTTGAACAAGAAAAAGGCATCTAACTGTGAAAAGAATATGCATTTTATTATGTTTTTTTTTGCAATTATCGCAAACATATGCAAATGTTAACTCATTGTCGTCTTCATCAACATTGCTGGCACCTTTGTCACTGATTTCTTCCCACAGTGCGCTGTCCTCGATTCCGTGTAGCATGTTAGAGATACTGCACTTTCAGTATACTCGCACTAAAGCTCAGCCAGAGTTTCATCCCATGCCGTCGCAATCCGGTTCGCTACCAGACTATGCGAAGTAGACATGTCGAAGGCATGTTGAAGATGCGGGGTCTCACACATGCTCTTGGGATGAACGAGCGACAACACAGTACTGCAAACAATCAAAGGGGCATTTATTGCACCTTTCATACACTAGTGCCTGCTAGCTGAACTACTACACCGCTGGGCGGGCGACAAATTGAAGTCCAAGTCACTGCGACCGGATAGTGAGCGAATATGTTTGCCCACATGCTAGGCACCAACGCCTAGTCATTCACGTGTACGGTCACGCGAACGGTGGCGCGTTCGAACGATCCGTGTTTGTCCATTCCCGTGTCGTGCTCCTAAGCCTTCTCGGGACGGTCCTGCAAAGCAGGTCGGCGCACCCCACACCCAAGAGGAAGCACCATCTTCCTTTTGCGCCTAAGTAACCCCACCGTTAGGTGGCGTCAGCTGCGCAACACTAGCGCCATCTCTCACAATATGCTGCAACCACACCGACCACCACCGCCATAAAGCCACGCAGCGAAGCCAGATTACAGGAGATTGGAGCGATGCGGGGAAGACAACACAACGCCTCCTCTTGACAACATCAGGGGACGCGTGATAGTCGTGCATCTCCACAAAGTAGCCAAGCGTCTGAATTTATTTCACGTAGGCCTCGAACATCAAAATGGTGCACGCCAAACCATAAGCTGCAATCATGGCCTCTTGGCTACTTTGTGCATCCCCACAAAGTAGCCAAGCGTCTGAACTTATTTCACGTTGGCCTTGAGCATCAAAATGGTGCATGCCAAACCATAAGCTGCAATCATGGCCTCTTGGCTACTTTGTGCATCCCCACAAAGTAGCCAAGCGTCTGAACTTATTTCACGTAGGCCTTGAACATCAAAATGGTGCACGCCAAACCATAAGCTGCAATCATGGCCTCTAATTGCTAAGCTGTGCTGCAATACTGTGCTTAAGATAATGTGGCCGCGAGGTAACATTGTCCGACGGCTGTGGCCAAACCGCATCCTTGAATCTAAGCTGAGAGAGAGGTCTTGAAAAGAAGCACCAATAAAATTACTGACCATGAGCCGCCAGTTTTTGCGCAGCACGAACATGCACTGTGGCAGCTGTCACTTCAAGTGCAAAGAAACCAGCCAAATTTCTTGAAGCTCTGTGGCCATACAGAACAACACATGCCCAGATGAAGTATTTTGTAAAACTTGTTTTTGTACTAGTGTGTAAGACATTCTTGTAGTGGGTGCAGAAAACATGAACACAATGGACACACCATGGTTGCTCACTTTGTTGCCAATAACAGCATGTAACGAATATATGCTTTTAACCTCCTAAACCCCTTGTACAATATTTTGCACATTGCCTTAAAGTTTTTTTCATTATTCACTCGGAAGTGATTACTCAAGATATTCATTCTGGATACGAAGTTTGGTGCATGTGGAGCTGTAAAGTGGTTTACTCATATTCTGGTCATCCGCCTTTGAGAAATTTGACTCTAAATTGATCTAGACCTCTGCGTTGCCGTAGACATTGGAAAACAACCTTGAAGTATGTTTCGAATTTTTTGAGATTGCGTGAAAGTCCAGGATGCAGCAGCAATATGACAATGTACTACACGCAGCTGTATCTTCATCTCAGTGTTTAGGCAATGATATGCAGTTTTTACCATAGCAAACACAAGGAGATGGTTACTTGTTCCACGTACATACAGATGCAGCTTTTGGCATCTAGCCATGGTATTTAAATTAAAAAAAAAACCCAAAAAACATGTTAATATAAACCATATTGAAGAGCGATTATATTCCATAGCTGCATTCGGGTTTCAGGAGGGTATATAGAGGCCTTCATTTTTTAGGGTAAAATCTGATAATTCCCGATTTTGCACCCCAAACAGAATTTATAAAAATTGAGTTAAACCCCATTGAGTTACCCTAATTTTACCCAATTATAAAAATGAGTTAAACCCACTTTGCCACTATGGCATGCCTCATAATCATGTCGTGGTTTTGGCACTTTTAAAAACCCCAGAATTAAATTTTTTTAAAGTGAATTCTACATGCTAGGTGGCTATAGATACTCAGCCAAACATGTCTGAATAGACGTGCATGTCGCATGTGCACCCGTAACCTCCTTTTAAAGGGACACTAAAGTCAAATATTAAGTCAATGTGGACTGTTAAAATACCATTCTAGAAACCTCTCAGCGCTTCTTTCTTGCCAAGAAAAGACTTAGCTAAGAGAAAATCGCGTCTGAAGGGTCCGCATACCTTTTGTGCAATTCAAATCGCATGCCCCAGAGCTGGGAGTGGTGACGTTGCATACGCCATCACTGTGTTTACTGGTTGGTGAGTAAAACGGCGCCCGACAGACGGCCCTACATTCCTTTTGTGCATTCTTTTTGAGCTGCTGCAGCTGCTCTTGGTCAAGTGGCGTGAACTGTTCAGGCATCCTGCGACATCACATGGACGTGGAATTTTTTGATACTTGCAGAATGTGCGAGTTTCATGAGCCAGCAAAACCAGCCCAGCACTATGTGATAACAAGACTACTGAAACGCGATAGCGCAGGCTGCGCAGAATCGAGCGAGAACGAAACCTTTCGTTGTGAAGGATAATGTCAATTAGTTCTTTTTTCTAAAGATTGAATTGAACTGGACAAGTAGCATTTTTTAATCTTATAAAGCAATGAATAATCTTTTTATTATGAGTGGTTGAGTACTAGTGACAGAATTATGAGGAATGCCTATGTCATCAGGCTAGTACTTGAATGTCCTGGGCCGGTATTTTGTAGCGATGCCTTTCCGATGCTAATGCCTGTTCGCGCTTCTCACACATTATCAACGGGATCAGCCGGCCGTGAGCGGTGGATGATAAGACTAGTATAGAATAAAGCGTAACGCATCGCTACAAAATACCGGCCCTGGGTGAGTCTCAAATTATGTCATGCATTTACCTCAATTTCCTGATTACTAAAGCTTTGTTCGCGATAAAATTGATGCTGTAGGTGTTCTCGAGCATTAATCTGTCACTTTGGCTTGACGTGATACTTGCCTTTAGTGTCCCTTTAACTCCCTTGTCTTTATCTCGAGGGAGATGCGCACGGTGTCTCATGGCTGCCCTTACACTAAAGGCCTGACCACATTCAGCATTTTCCTGGCGTTTTCTAGCGTTTTGTCACCCGGCGTCGCTCAGCGTCGACGCTGGGGGAGGCACCAAGCGAAAACGTCGTGCTCAAGACACACCAGAGATCTCGCCGCCGGTGCCGCTGCCGGAAGTGCCTCGGTGAGCGCCGACCAATCAGCGCGACTTTTGCAATCGACTTCCACAGCAACCAGTCCACGTGCGTGCCACCATAGGGCGCCAGTGTCTCGTCGGCGAGGTGGCGCTACAGTGCCGCCTCTAGGGCACTGTAGTGGCGCCGTCTGAGAAAGCAGCCGCTCATACCTTCGAGTGCGCTGCCGCGAATGTATTTTGTGTGTGTGTGTGTGTGTGTGTGTGTGTGTGTGTGTGTGTGTGTGTGTGTGTGTGTGTGTGCGGCGCGCCGTATAACTATAAACAGGGCATAAAAACCTTAATCGGGAACATTTCTCATAGTTCACTTGAATGACATTGCACACTGCTTCTGGTTAAATCTGTCTGGTCACATTGTGCGACGCTGGCCTGGCGCTGTTTGCGTGCGTCTCATGTGGCTGGGTGACCTCTCCGACGACGCTGAGAGACGCAACGGCTGGAGACGCCGGTAAAAACGCTGAATGTGGGCCGGGCTTAAGGAAGTTTAATGGAGCTTTCGGGGAAGAGAGTGCGGCAATCTGTTTTGACAACTGAAGGGAGTACTCTCGTTCCCATAGCGCTTGAGATTCAAATAAAAAGTTAACTTTCGTTTGTGTT
This sequence comes from Dermacentor silvarum, assembly GCF_013339745.2. Lineage (NCBI taxonomy): Eukaryota > Metazoa > Arthropoda > Arachnida > Ixodida > Ixodidae > Dermacentor > Dermacentor silvarum. Next base: position 40,417,177 of record NC_051154.1, on the reverse strand, counting down.
AAATTTGCTCTTGCTTTGTGGGGAGCACATGCCGCCATCTTCTCCCGCGCACGCGGCAGGAGATAGGCGGACACCTTCTCCCGCGTACACTCGTCGTCACATGCACACGTAGCGCGCGCAGCGGGAGCCAGGCGGACACGAGAGAGAGGCACTTTGCCCTCTCCCGGTTCTCGCTCGCCTCTTGCAACGCGCGTACCCGCGCTGGAAGAGGGAAGGTATCCGATGGGCGAGGAGGACATTCCCCTCCCGAAAAGGTAAAAAGGTATAAAAGAGCGCGACCGAGGGACCCCTGGGCCTCTCTGACCTCGCTACACCTGACCTGCCCCTATGGATATACCCGCTGCAACCCGTGAGTGACCTCGCTTGCGTGACTTCTACACGCAATGACGCAAGCCTATTTATTCCTCATTACAGAGTGGACTTCCCTCTGCAAGTGTGTCTTATTGGTCACAGCAATAAATGTTGTTGAATTGTCTCGCTCGTTGCCTTATTCGCCCGAACCCTACGTAGCTGCGATCGCACGCGCTACGGGTGGGGAGTACGTCAGAACGACTGTGTGTGGCTAGATCCGGAGCTTGCCTTCAGCCTTAGCCTCACACAGAACGGACCCCCCACAGCTTGTAAATGTAATAATTTTGATTACATTATAGAACATTTGTGCTTGTTGCTTCCCTTTACTCTTGACCCAGAGTGTCCCTAGTTTGTACACAGAGAGGCCATCATTCTCTTGTTCACTGCGAGTTTTACTGCACATATGTCAAGTCGTGGTTGTGCGCTACTGTGCGTCCTAATTGTACATGAAATGACCGGGAACAAGATGTTGTGGTCAGGACTCTCGATTACAGCAAGAAAGTAAAAATCAGAAGCTGCGCCATACACAAAAACACAGGTAACCAAATGGTTGCCAGCGTCTCTCTCGGCATCGCTAGGTTTATTGGGTGCATTTTACTCTTTAGAGAAGCAGTCAACTTCTCGCAATAATTTTTCCTTAAAACAACTTCAGGTAAAATAGCTTTAGGAGCATTTAGAACGGAAATTCTTCTGTGTGTAAGTAAACCGAACAGCGCCTAATGTGTGCCTTGTGGCTTTTGTGAAAAACTCGCTAGTGGCCGCATAGCCTCTGAGATTGCACGTGCTCACCAGTTTTGCTGTAGTTTTGTATAGTGCAGAGCGGAGAGCAACATTTTCATCCTAGAATAGTTTTTTCTCAGCATCAGGTGGCGTTAATGCTTCATCATTTTTGTATCTATAAGAGCATTCTGGTGTGATATGGTGTAGTGTCTACAGCAAGGCAGTTTTGTTGGTTCTAGTGGCTGCACACAATCTGTTTAATGATTATCTATTGGGTGGGTGGGTTGGTCACAGCGGTGCGCAAGGTTCGCCGGCGGATGCCTCATGATGAGAGCCCCATCACACTGGGAGCAGAGGCACGGGAGCAGCTGGAGGCAGAGGTGCGCAGCTTGGGCCAAGTGGTGCAAGCGGCATGTGCCCTGCAGCGTGCAGTTTCATCCCGCATTGAGAATGAACTCCAGCTACCTCTGGACAAAATGAAGGAGCTGGCCCACGAGGCCACTGACCGTGTCTATGGCAAGGAGGACCAGGTAATGCAAAAAAAAAAGGCCATTGCTGCACTTGTCATAAAATGCCATTTTGCAGATTTGCATATTTCCATGTTTAATTCTTTTGCTCTACTAAACTACTCTTTCGAACAATTTCCATCTGGCATCGCCTGGCTCAAGGGCACATATGACTGGGAGCAGTAGAAAAAGTAATATTTTATGGGAGATGTTTACTTTTCCTTTTACAGCGAAGCTGTTAAGGGCTCACTCTTCGATGGTCGCGTAGGGATGTAGAAAAAAAACTCTCATTGGCCATATGCTGTATGTGCAAGTGAAAGCGCGCGAGGGCGAGGGACGTGCACTTTCACGGTGAGCGAACGCACGGCGGTGAGCGAACGCACGGCGGAGAGCAAACGCGACTTCCCAGTGGAAGTGGAGCGGTGGGCGAGGAGGGCATCGAGGCACCCTAGACTGCGTGTGCGTGCCCACTCTCCCACTGCGGCGCATGCGCGCAGCCCTGCTGGCCTCTGCTGCCTGTGCCGCCGACTCTCTCTGGGCACCGGGCGGTCGCTCTCACCGTATCTTCAAAGTGATCTGTACACGGAGCCTACCTTTGTATGCGCTCTGCTTTTGCCGCTCAGTTTCCGTTGAAGCAATAGACCGCATGAACCTTGGCGCGCTTGCTCACGCCAGCGTTTTAACAGCGGTTGTGTGCTTTCACACAAACAACGCGCAGAACTGTTGTCAACAGCGGCGACGTTTTGCCCGCATACACTCCGAACGCACACGGCTTTGGTGACGTGTTTATAAAGAGCGTGCCAACCTTTGCTATACACCCTATGGCGGTGTACTGTAGCGACCATAAGGCCATGGTCCCTGTGGTCACTAAATAAATGAAAACCACCGAATCATATATATTTCTCATTCTTTAGTAGTTCAAATAACCAATTCCATGATCACATCTTAATAGTCATAATTGGAAATACATAATTCCCACCATAGTACAGCTTCGCTGGTCTTCCATCTCCACCCCAGTGGAAGGGCTGACTGTTTTTTCTTTTTTTGCCAAAACAATTCCTTTTCAGGGAGCGTTCTACCACAAGAATTTTAATAATTCAATGGCGACTTAGTGGTAAATGCGAGAGAAAGTCGTTGGGTATCACGTCGTACCTCTTTTGAGGTCCCGGATCCACAATTTAAACCGCATTTACCACATTACAAAATGTTGTTCATGAGCTCACTCAACACATGTCCTGCCTCTTCGAGGAGTGAAGTGCAGCTGACGGTGGTCCGGAGCAGACCACTGTCAATTGCGCTATATATATATATATATATATACAGGGTGTTTCAGCGAACACTTTCAAAATTTATTTAAGGTTTACTGTGGCAGATATCCCAATTCTAGTTAATGAGCTGGTCTACTCGAAGCGGCGGACATTACTTGCGCAAAAAATTAAAATGCATAATCAACTAATTATGAAAAATTCCCTAATTAAGTTTTTAACTAATTACCTGATGGCCCATATTGTAATCTACAAATTGTAGCCGTGGAGTTCACAAGGCAGATTCACTTGGAACGAATCCCCGGGATGACACCGCTTTCGAGATATTAATTCCCGAACTTTCCGAAGAAATGCATTGGCGTTCCAGTTAGTTTCTTAACAAAACGTCGCTTTATGCACTGAAGCACAAAATTACCTGGAACGCCAATGCATTTCTCCGTAAAGTTCGGGAATTATTATGCCGAAACTGGTGTCATCCCGCGAATTCGTTCCAAGTGGATCCGTCTTGCGATCTCCACGGCTACAATTTGTAGATTGCAATATGGGCCATCAGGTAATTAGTTTTAAAATTAATTAGTGATTTTTTATTAATTAGTCAATTATGCATTTCAATTTTTTGCGCAAGTAATGTCCGCTGCTTCGAATAGACCGGCTCATTAACTAGAATTGGGCTATCTGCCACAGGTAAACTTGAAGAATTTTTGAAAGTGTTCGCTGAAACACCCTGTATATATATATATATATATATATATATATATATATATATACCGGGTGCACGAGGTATTTGAGAACACTATTCCTTATCGCCATAGACACCAGCAGGCTCATCATATCTATCGAATCGTGCGGCTTCTTGTTGGTTGACCCCTTATCATTCATACTGCGCAGTTTGTTCAAAGATGGAAGCGTACAGGTTGATGCAGGAAATGAAACGCCATGCAGTCCTCGTCTCCCTGGCCACAAACCACAGCGACTTAGAAATTGCCATCTTTTTGAATGTAGGGAAGTCTTTCGTTTACAAGGTGCGGACAGAACTGATGTGTTCTGGCGACGACGTGGCATCTGTGACGAAAAGGGAAAAGCTCAGTCAGTGGTCAGATGTCGTCAGAACCCCCGATTTTCTCCAACGGCTGCAAGTCATCGTGAGTGACGACCCATGGAAGTCAATGCGGGCCATTGCAAAGTAGTTCCAAGTCGCAGAGTCGGCTGTGAGGCTCGCTGTGCACGAGGACTTGAGGTACCATTCCTATGTCACGAGGAGGGGGCAATTCATGTCCGATAAAACTCGGGAGAATTGTCTGCTCTGGTCCAAGTGCTTGCTAAGCAAGCTGAAAAGACCTGAGGGGCCTGGAATGCTGTTTTTTTTTTTTTTTTTTCAGATGAAAAGAACTTTGACCAAGACCAAAAACCTAACCGCCGTAACGCAGGTGACTTTGCGCTAGCGCTGATGAGGTGCCTACAGTGATGCACACAAAATTTCCATAGTCTGTGACGGGTTAGCTGCTGTCAGCAACGAGGGTGATGTCATGCCGCCACACTTTTTTGCTGAAGGACTCCGCGTTAATGCTGCCGCGTAATTGGAGGTGCTTGCCACCGTTGTAAAGCCCTGGATAGAGACTGTTTTGAAAGGAAGACCTTATGTCTTTCAGCAAGATTCGGCTCCCGCCCACACTGCCTGCGTCACCCAGGAGTGGCTGGCTGACAACTTCTATGACCACGTCACTCCCAACTTGTGGCCTGTTAGATTTAAATCTGGTCGACGACTTTGTCTGGGGCATCGTTGAGAGAGAGGCCAACAAACAGCCACATAATACAAAAGACTCTCTGAAGGCCGCCATTGCTGACTCAATGGTGAACATCTTGAAGGACCACCTGAGCCGTGCATGCAGCCGTTTTCGAAGCCGAATTGAATTGGTTATTGATGTGGATGGCGGTTTATTGAGTAATTGTGGAAATAAACCATAAGAGAAGTATTTCGCAAAGTTTGATGAAAATATGTCTATTTTTGCTGGAGATACTCTTCTCTGCTTGAAGACAACATTGTGTTCTCAAATACCTCGCGTACCCAGTATACCTCTACCATGTGACCTACCTCTCCTACTACAACGTGACCGGTTGCCTACACTTCACACACATACATTTTTCCCCACTTTGACACTCCTACTGTTAATGCATTAAAAGGGCTTCGTAATAGTAGAGATAGAAGCAAAAATGAAATGTGTTGAGGTGACGGTGTAGGTGAGTTGGTGAGCTGCCCTCCTCGCAACCAGAAGCCCTCTTCCATTGCCTCTATAGGTGTGCACGGGGTTACCCACTAGGTGGGGCCAAGGCCCATTGCAGCACCCCCACCCCTCAATTCCAACACACATCAATTCTGGCACCCCTCCCATCTCGACACCACAACTCGTCAAACAAACCCGCCTAATCCTTATGCAATCGCCGCAGCCGCTGAGAGGACCAAGTTTGCAGGGCAGCCTACTTTACGAATATTGCAAATGGTCTCACTGACCTGGGGGGGGGGGGGCATTGGTGGCAGCCAAACGACAATGTTTTACAACCAGCCCGTCCAGACTGGAGTCAGAGGCGGTGGAAGTTTCCTGAATTGCAATGGCATCGTAGAGCCACACCATGAATGGCTGAACTCCCATAGTGATATTACTGTTTTCATGTTGCTCTTTTCAGTGACTATTTGTTGGAGCTCTTTGGGACTGTGGCATAAGGATTGGGCTGGCCCACTGGATTATAAGCAACACACCAACCTCCTTTTATTTTTTTTATTTTTTTGCAGGGGCCTGATTGCCTGCGTGAAGCACTGGCAGCAGCTGTGAGCACCCTGGACGGCATGGCTGATGCAGTACAACCACAGGAACCCCAGCCCAAGCCTACAGCACCTATCCAACTGAGAGCTCAGGCAGCTCGTCAACAAGCACGTGACCTTGAAGCAGTGCGTGCCAGCTTGGAAGCTCGTGAAAATGACATCATTGCCCTCAAGAAGGCGCTCAAGATCAAGGTACATGCATTTACTACATGCTGCATCGAATGCGTTTTTTTTTTTTACTTGCTTGCTTAGCCTGAGGAAAAGCACCACATTTGGTGTGGTATTGTTATTCATTAGGTTAAGAACATGCCAGCTATAGTCCGATACAAGTCAAGAGAAATGCGTCTTTTCCCCGTCGAAGGACCCCCTTCCAGCCAATGGTGTTGCTGTGTGAACATGATGTCGCGGCTGACCGCCTTACATCTACGAGTAGCGCTGTTGGAGCCAGGTCTCTCTGAGTGCAACCGCACATATAAGTAGTTCCGAAGGTTGCATTTATTTCGAGCAAAAATAAACTGTTAGCTCAAATTCTTTATTTGCCCGTTACTACACATGAGGTTTCATGAAAGGGCTTATTTGTCAATTGGAGCAGTGAGTTGAATTCTAGTAAGCTGCAGTGGTGGCTGTTTGTCGGCGGCGCCGAGCGGTGACGCAGAAGACTAAACGCCAGAGCGATCGTCGTTACCAAGTGTGTTAAAAACACTGCTCGCAACACACAAACGAGGCTTTTCAGCGAATTCACCTTGGGAATGAATGGCACTAAAGTCGGCTTGAGAGAGCATGATCTCACTGACGACGCCGATGGGTAAACGCGAACAGCGGAGGCGGCCATTTTGATAAAATTCTGTAAGCGCGGAAGAACACGTTTTTTTTTTTTTTTTTCGCGACTGCGGCGTGACAGGAACGTGACGTCAGCCGTGACGTCAATGTTGACACGGTGACACCATTGGCTGGAAGGGGGTCCTTTGATGGGAAAAAGCCGCATTTCTCTTGACTTGTATCGGACTACAGTTGCGATTACTTAAAATGTTGATTACAAGTTCTCTTGAATTAAATATGTGGAGTAATCAGCTCTGGAGTTTTTAGTCCTTCTTTATTAATAGTCCAAACGAGTGCTCAAAGCAGAAATGTTAATGTTGATGGCTATACAAAGATTTACTTTGATACTGTAACATGTCAAGCAAGCTTCTCATGTTTGAATAAGGGGCCACTTGTTCTTTTCAAAGTAATTTTGAACACCATTTCTTGATATAGTACATGTGCAGCCCCTGTTTTTTTCTTTAGAATTTGGAAGTGATAAAACATTGCCAGTGCTCCACCATACAGGGCGTCCCGGCTATCACGCAGCATGATCTAAAAAGAGGAACAGCGTTACGCGAAGCAAACCTAGTGCATATTGTTTCCAGTACAGTGGCGTATCCACCAGTAATTTTTGTTACTGAGATTTAATTGTCTAATTGTAATTAATTATCTAACTCGAGAAGTACTGTCCTAATTATCAGTGTCAATGAGAAAATTGTAGAGCAATATGAAGAACTCCCGATACAGCTTTCTGTCGCTCAATACCTGCTACATAAATGTGTTGTTTTGAGTGTGAAAGGAGCCCGCGAATACACGCAGAATTGCGTGCAATGGGTCACTCGAGACACTTTGCGTGTATTCACGGGCTTCTAGAAGGCAACCAGCCTGTGAGTCACTGTGTCAGCATTTAAGCTATCTGACTGAAGTGCCCACCTGCATGATTTTATACAAATTCTGAGTGGACCTTTGCTTAGCAAATATAATAGGGAAGGCATGTGCAAAAAAAAAATTAAGGTTTTTTTAAAAATGTGTAGATGATTTGGCACTTGGTAGTGGGGGACTGCGGATTATTTGGCTTCCTGGGGTAGTTCTTTAATGTGCACTCGATGCATGTTTTTGCATTTCGCCCCCCACCAAGGACGACCAAATGAGGCGGTAGGCCTAGCTCGCCGACTGCTGCAGTTGCAGGCAACGGCGCTTGTGATGTGGCCGCTGATCGTCGTAGCACAGTTATTTTTGACAACACGATTAACGTAAGCTTAAATAAATTGGTTTTCTCGGTGTCGTCGGTGCGAATAGCAAACGAAATGTACTACTTGCATACCAGCCGAGCTGCCTCGCTGAGATTATCGGTGTTTGCTTTCCGTCTCAAACCGACGATTCGATCAGTTTGAGATTGAGTCTTGCCGTCTCTCTTCCCAGATCGAGACATTTTGTCGTCGGATCGTTGCTCGTGATCATGCCAGTGGCTTACTACTGAGCGCTGCTTTATGGAACCGGCGCACAATCAACATAGTTGTGTTCTATTAAGCAGTATTTCATGTGAAAAACAAACTGCAGCCGATTTGTATGTCACCATGAGCGGCAATAGAAGCGATTGCCTCGGCTGGGTGATGGGACCGGCAAGGTACTGGCCCTACGGCGACACCAGCTGTGTAGGCCCACGCGATCTGCAATGTTGGCCGTGGCTTTGCGATCGCCCCGGCCATCGTACAGTGATATCCGAGGAATTGGTTGTTCGTCTGGCGTCTGATCCAAGGCCGCAATTTGTCAAAACTTTTTAGAAATCGTTTGGTTGTTTGTTGGGACGACAAGTTGGACGCCGGATCATACCACACGTCTCCTGCTCCTATGGGTAAAGCATCGCCGAATTCGCACTTTCATTCGCGCTTGTGTGAATGACCAACTCTGTACACTTTCTTTCCTGTGCAGAAACTCGATAGCACGTTCAGGTGCGATTATGACATCCACACTGCAATTGATGCAGCTGTGACCGTGCTGCCTGCGTATGTGAATGTGTGCTAGGCTATCTACACTGCTAATGTGACGTGCTTTGAGGTGTATCTGCTCGCTCGACCTGCAGTCAAGGCTAATCTTAATCTAGCTTTCCCACAAATGGGGTAAGAAATTGTAATGGCACATTATTAACAATCCTAAGCACCCTTGTTGGCTAAGCACACCACGCGAAATAACTGTTACGAAATGTTCGGTACATAATCAATGAGCTGATATCGGAATCCAACTTTCACCTTTTACCGCTCCGCCTCATTGCTTGCAATGGTTTTTATCAACAGGAAACTTATGAAAACTTGAGCCTCTTGCGTCTTTTGGTGCAAAGTAGCTCATCAGGATACTGCGTTTCCTTCGTTGTAAACCCATAGAATAAGGACCACACACACAGAACCATACGAGGTATGTGCGCCGGCTGGTACTGTGCGAAAAGTCGCTCTCAGTGACAGCGCTACCACATCTTCATGACGTAGCGCTGTGGTGTAGGTCTATACAGTCATACCCACTTATAACAATGCCGGCTTTAGCAATATATCGGTTATAACAAAGAGAAGCTGCTGCACCGTCAACTTTTGCATGTTTTCTATGGTGAAATAACCCGCTTTCTTCAGTGCCCCAGGCTGAATTATCGGTTTTAACGATGAAGTCTGGCTACTGGGTGTCTGTGCCGAAAGGGAATGAAATGCGAAATACCTGAAAATTAAAAAAAAAAATTTTAGCCACTGCTTGCCGCCACACGTTGTTTTCCAGCCTTCTCCGCATTGCCAATGTTGTGCGCCTCTCTCCCGTCGCCCTTCCACCCCTCCGAAAACGAATGGGCTTCGCCCATAGCTCTATGCCGCGCCACCCATCAAAACACGAATGGACTGCGCCAACTGCGCTGATAGTGCTGGTCGCTGCTCTCAGATTGCACGGTGACCCCTCATTATGCGCAGTTCTGCAGACGGAGCCCTTGCTCATCTTTGTTGGTTGCGTGGAAGTCGTTCCTGGCCACGTGGTTTCTCAGCCTCGTTTGACTCGCCGCCGAAACGGAAGATGGCTGATCCGCCTGTTGATCATCAGCAGTGCACGACGTTGCCGATGAAAAGAAAGTGCACTGCTATAGATTTGGAAACGAAGTGCTTCTAACTGATGAGGTGATCGTCGCAGACTTCGCTTGCATCGTATAGCGACGGCGACAGTGACGGCGATGACACGGTAGGGCAGGGTGCCTCACCGTTGTCCTCCGAGGAGGGCTCTGCAGGAGGGCTCTGCAGGAGGGCCCTGCAGGAGGGCCCTGCAGATGATTCAGTCCCTCCGGGGCTTCAATTTTGCGAGGGACCTTTGTGAGGATGTCGGCAAGCTTCGCATAAAGCAAGCGAAGCCGACGGACATGGGGTATTCTCGTGCAAACCAGTGCGAGGTACGTGGCGAGATGCTTGTGGTGATCTCGCCCCAGCATTTCTTCTGGATTTCTCAAGTTTAGAAGCTGCCACGGCAACCTTCTCGCGCTTTATAAAAGGCCCTATTTGAGGCCACCAAAGCAATGTCTCGGCGGAGCTCGCATGTCACTCGCCGCCCGTGGCCCCGCTTTGCAGTTGTTATAGCAGTGCCATTCTTGAACGCCAACAGCTGCAGCTTGTTACACGGAATCAGAGTGCACAGGAAGCAGAGTTAAACAGTTAAACAAGTCAACACAATCAGCAGCCGGATGGAGGAAGGTGGTGGGGAGGGGCACTGGCCTCCCGCCACAATAGTTTTCTCACAACAGCTCTGCCATCCCCCTATTTAGATTTTTTTCATGCAACCAGGTTACAGCAATTATCGGTTATAACAATAGAATTTTTGTGGTGCTTGACTATTGTTATAAGTGGGTTCGACTGTATATGCAAGCAAATTTGGGGTTACAATGTGATGCAGGTGGTTAAAGACAAATAGGCAAAGATTAATGGCAGATTTAAAAAAGATAAATGCTGCTCTCCAAAATGCTGCTGCAAACTGCAAAGATCTTAATTAATGAATCACATTTTAATTATGCTATTATTACTATTACATATATCATTTTGTTGTTTCACAGTTTCAATCACCCAGTGACTTCCTATTGGGATCAAATGGCACCTCGAGCCCTATCAAAACCTGTTGGCATTTATAGCTTCAATTCCAGTACATATTCCAATACAAATATGTGTGCCCTTAGTCTGCTACTACCAACTAGGCCATAACGCTTTATCTAAAAGCTTCAATACATTGATGGTCAACCTAATGTGCATTTCTATTAGTCTATCAACAAGCGCTATCACACTATATATGCACAAATACAAGTATAAGTACAAAACTGGTGTCCTGCTAAATAAATTACCTGTAGTAATATGGACTAACAAGAAACTAATAAACAGTTGTACTAAACTAATATAGACTCCTGTCAGAATAATAAATATTGCATACATCAAATATAAAAAATATTTAGACTAATACAAATCTGTGTTGGAATTTTCTCTAGGTTTCTTTTATGTATAATGCTTTACTGTCCAAGCTAGGAACTTTGTAAATTGTGCCTTAGACTTTTTAATGGTCTGGTAGTCTTTCGGTAAGGGAAAAAAGGTTCAACGGTCAAGCTGGGCTTGAGAACATCTTGGTAATAGAAATTGCCCAAGGTGGCTGGGCTTTGAAGTTTTGGCACAATCATTGTATAATAAATATCAGCTCTACCACAGGAACTCTGCTGAATGTACTGTATTATCTCATGTAAGGTCCTAATTTTTTTCTTTAAATTGGTTCAGATTTTATTAGTGCAGCCCATACATTGTAAAAAGTAAATAATTGTCTATTTTTCAAAAATGAGAAAGGAATGCTGCCTTATGAGACAACCTTGGAGCCTTTATTTTAGTTTCGTTTGTTACCCAGTTTTTAACCTTGGCACATAACTGTGGGGCTGGAGCAGCTGGAGTCTGGTTCACAGAAGCACACTTTTCAAAGGGAACACCATCCTTGTATGTGAGCTCAGACCTTGCATCACATGTAAGGTAACATAGTGACAAAACTACCACGGTTTTCACACGAAACTTTTAGCTCTTTTAGGAGTGACACTGAAACTTTTTTTAGGAGTGACAAAAGCTTACTGCATAGACGTAAGAATGTATGTGCAAAGTGCAAAAAAGTGTCTGTGTTAATGATCTATACGTGCTCAAGGCGGCATATGGTGGCGTACACTGCCTTTGGAAAGCAGTGTACACTGCATGAAGGGCATAAGCCACATGCCTTTGCGATACGAATTTCTTGATGATGCCAGCACTTAGTCGACAAACTTTCGTCTAGAGACTATCAACTGCAAAAGCAACAAATAGATTAAAGTGAAGCCTGATACATTTCCATGTTGTGCATCAATGCCGTGTGGATACATAGTTCAGCACATGCCACGTGGCTTTAGATGACTGTGCTTAGGAAAGGGGGGTGCACCTCATGCATGAATAATTTTTGAAAAACATTTTGCTTAATTATTCAGACAGAAATTTATTGCTTCAACCCTTCATCAAGAATATGCAGTATACGTGCAAGACCTTGCAAAATTCTAGTACGTTCAAACAGTCGGCAGGAGCATGAAAGGAAAACGTAAAAGCGCTGCTGTGGTTTCAGTGTCATCTCTGAAGAAACTGGACTGGTTCTGTAACATCGAGCAACTTATTCAACCTATTTGTTCTTCCCAATTTGTTTTTTACAACCATTAAAAAGTATACATCTGCGAAGTGCAGTCATAAATTTCCGAAGTTTAAGAACAAAACACCCGAGGTTCTTATACTCTTGGACGTGCTCTTCATTCAACACATCATAGACATAATTCTGCCTACACCTTAGCCTTCAGTGCGAGATTGTTGGTTTACAAGCAGTCAAAGTAATGAGAAATGTTGAAACTTGGCTTGAAATTTAAAGCTACACAAAGTAAACAAGAAATTCCAGAAAGGAAGTGTTAGTGTTGTTCTCCGTGATTACAAATTTTTGCAACCTAAAAGACCGATTCATCACATGTTTTCGGATTTAATAGCTTATGCTTCTGTATAGTGTGGCTGATGTTTGGGTGGATGCTGTGCTTTGCAGAGTGAAGAATGCAGCGAAATGTGTGTTCGTAAAGACATGGCTGAGAAGAAACTGGAGGTACTGACCCGGGACAGTGATGAAAGAGTAGACAAGGTTCAAAGGCAGCTGGATGAAACAAGGATGCGGCTTCGCAAGAAAGAAAAGTACGTAAATTTTGTCTCAACAATGCAATACAAATTGACATCCAAAAGACTGCAGCAACATTTCTTTCAGGAAGTTCTAAAGTGAGAGTGAAGAGCACCACCTTGTGAATATTCGCCAACAGATTTCCCTAAACCTATCTGCAGCAATGACATTACAAAGGGCTAAAATCCCTTTGCCATATTCACTTCCTTTCCGTTATTGATATCAAGTAGCAGCCAGCTTCTTCTCGCAAGCATGGGCAGTGCTTTGTCCCCGCACGTCATGACATGCTTTAATTTTTTTTTTTTTTTGCATACAGAAATTGGTTGTGGTCAGTGTTTAGGATACAGCTTGCTGTGCTCTCTTGATTCACTTTCTAGACCATTCTGCTCTTATTTGGGTATCTCCTTTTCAACCATTCTGCTTGCCCGAGACATTTGATGAAATTCGGCCAGCAGCCATCTGTTACAGCTTGAAATCAGTAGGCAATGCGAAAGGTGACGGGGGACTTCAAGTGGCTCTAACAGGTTTTGAGTGGCATTCTGCACACAATTTAGTTTGAATTCTTACGTTTGAAAAAAGTCGCAGCTTCGCTCGAAAGCTGAATCATCGAGTGCGATAGCAAATTAGTAGACATCGATACAAAGTAAGAATAGTAGTTTTATTGACCGTATAAACTTGTAAACATTCACTTGTTAACTATTTTAATGAGCATGGTGTCAGTGCACACCGGCAAACATGAACACACCACACTCGATGAGCGTGGGCACTTGCTATCAATACGCTGGCGTGAGGAAGTGCCGCAGCAGCAGCGAGCGATGTGACCTTCGTGCTGTCTATTGCTTCAACGCAAACTGAGCGCCGGGAACACACAGCACGCACAAAGCTACGAGCCACTGAGGCACCTACACTGCCTAGACTCGGCCCTCAACGCAGATCGTTTTCAAAATACGGCGCTTGCGACCCTGTGCGGCGTCGCAGTATGCAATTAATGCCAGAGTACAACACCACGCGGGCGCGCACTTTTTCCACGTTGCAGATCACTTTCAAGAAACTGTGCCGGAGTAACCCCCCCTCCCCCCCGTGCCTCGCGGGCGACAGAAAAAGCTCCCCTTCTGCCCCGCCTTTCTGCGTTATCACCCTTGGACATTATACGGAACAGCTATGCGCCAAAACCAATTTTAGGGCCCCAACACGTCATAGACACCATCTTTAGATAGCAAATACGGATCTTAAAGGCCATGCTTTTGCTGGTGGAAACCGAAAATATGTTATAGGTGTTGCCCCCGGCACTTTGGGCGGCCGATCCCATCGTCAAGCCACCAAGCCAACCGACACGAAAAATAAACATGCCCCTAGGGCCACTGCAGGGCAGCAGTTCGCAACGCATGATGTGGGAACGGTCCCACAGTTGCGACGCAACAGCGGGCTTCCCAATGCATTGGGTCCTATGGGAGCTATGTCGGGACTGGCCAAAAATGACATAACAGCCGGGAAAACGCAGCACCCGGGAACGTAACAGCGGGGTTCTACTGTAATCGGATAAACCTACGACCCAAAGTAACAAAAAAATTTGGCAGACTCAACTGTAGTTGACATCTATGCAATGCGAAGTGTTGCGTGAATCGTTGCAGCATGAGACACCGACGCGCACCGAGCTGGTTGGGCCCAAGTGCCCCAAGAGGCAAGTTGTCATTTTTGCAGCTTTGGCAAGCTTTGTTTGTACTCGCCGAATTTGGCTTGGGTCAACAGCTTCTTTGGGAGTGGCATTCTGGCGGGAAGTTCTCACGTGCCCACTCGACAAGAATCGCTGCGGTGCGAGATGCCTACGCGTGTCGAGTTGGTGGGCCTCGAGCGGCCAGAGGTGCACCTTGTTGTTTTCCTATTGTGTAGTGTTTTAAAACAGACTGAAAACATAAACAAAATCGAGCTAGTGGGCGATACTAGAATATGATGCCGCCAAAGTTAACATGACACTCACTTCGCAACGCCTGCAGTAGGGAACAGGCGATAACCCAAACGCACCACCATTCCCTTCTGCAGGCGGCGTGTTTGGGTTATCGCCTATTAAAGGCGTGCAGTACGCTTCCAATAGCACTACGCCACATGCACTGTGAAACAGATAGGTGAAGATGCTTATCGCAATAGGGTTGGCGGCGATAGCTGTAAATGCGACATGCGACGACCCGCAAGGAGATTTGCTGGTACCGGAAGAAGAAACTGTGAGTTTGTGCCGGCCTTTTCATCTGACACAAGCGGGCGAGTACTGTGGGAAAGCTGCCGTGGCGGGCACCTACTGCTCCTGATCACACGTGCCGCATGCCGTTTCTTGTTCACATGGGATCTAGCGGCCAAAAAACATGTCATACAATTCGCAGTTTGGTGTACAGAACGTTGGTGCCGAAAGGTTGTGTTTTCCAGGAGCGTATTAACCAGTAAAAAAGAAGCATAACTATATTTGGTCATTTTCTGTGTTCTCGATTATGAACGTTGGCGCCGGGAAATTGTATGGAATGGGATTGTATCAACGAGGTTCTACTGTACCGCCCAAGCTGACAAAGGGGGCATGTTTGTTTTCAGCTACAGCCAACCTGGGTGGCATGGGACATAAAGGCTTAAGAAAAAAGTGTCCCCGCGGCTATGCTACATACTCATTTGGTGATCAAAGTGCCTCATCGCCAGAGCATAAGATAATCAGCATTAGCTTCCAATGAGTGCGACCTGGAGTAGTACGAACATGCACAAGCAATAGGCGCCGCTCTTTGGCTTAGCGTTTGGAAAAGGAGCAACACAAAGTATGTGCTCTCATCATTGGTGTAAGGCACCATAGACAAGCTCAAGTCTAAATGGTACCCTAAGGGGCCAGGAGACAGAGAGAAAAAAAAATGTACACTGGCCTTGTGCTGTCCAGGGGCGCAATCAGAGATCTTTGTTCGAAACACGTTCTGTTCAGCTGCTGCAACGTCACTAAGTGCCAGTATGTAAAATTTGTGACAACGGGAGGGAGAGAGCCAGCCAATCAGCAAGCATTGAACCATTCCGTAGCCGCAGCCGCCGTTTGGATCCAGTCCAAGCCACCAGATGTGCCATGTGAAGCCGGTCTCGTAGTGAGCAAAGACCGCCCGAACTTCACATCTCTTGTCGCGTTCTGCTCCTAGCAGACGACGTGCTCGTAATCAAAATGATTGACAGGAGCGTGTCGCCATGTTGACGTCACCCAAAAACGATGAACTCAACGTCCGGGGACAAACGTCCGGGGAGTTTCCCATTGGCATAGCCGGGGGGGGGGGGGGGGGTTTCTACCACACGTCCCCCCCCCCCCTTGTCCCCGCTTTCTCATGGAACAGAGGGTTTCCCCACCACGCCCTCGTGTCGTTGAAGAGCTTCTCAATTCTAGTACTTGACCAAATCGTAGAACACGCTGCGCGGATGAAAAGCATTCAAAAAAATATTGCAACTTGCTTGTCTTGGAAACACATAGTAAGTAGCCCCCCTCCCCCCTTTTTTCTTTTTCTTTCCCTTGTCTCTGACTTTCATTTTCTAGTTCAAGTTCATTTCAAGTTCTAGCACAAAGCGTTGTTCCCCTATTTTTAAATCTAGAGTAAAATAGCATGCCCATAAGGCCGAAAGCGTGATTGAGTGATAGGCGACTTGCAAAATACCCACCCTCTTCCGTGCGTAGCCGTACCACTCACTAGAAGATCTGAGCTGCAACAAGTCTGGCCTGCAAACAAGACACACGATAGTGCGCTGTCTTCTTGTTGTTTGGCCCTGTTTGTAGAGCTTTTTTTTTTTAGGTCATGTAGTGTCTCTCTCGCTCTATATATGTGTGTGTGTGTGTGTGTGTGTAGAGAGAGAGAGAGAGAGCTGCTGAAGGAGGGGATAGTTGCCGGCGGAGAACCCCCCCCCCCCCCCTCCTTCCGGAAATAAATTTATGGCTACGCCACTGAGTTCACCGCTTGCCGATTGGCTGCTCTCTCCCTCCCGTTCACAAATTTTACATACTGCCTGCCACTTTGTGACGTTGCAGCAACTGAACAGAATGCGAAACGATCTCCGATCGCGCCCCAGGAGAAATCTCCACGCTCACTCAGTGTCGCGGTTGTACCGGTTACACCGCGCATGGCCAGAAGCACAAGGGCATGATTCCCGACAACCAAGGGTCAGTGTAAACTGCCCACTGGACCAACTGGGGCAAATGAGTGACAGCCCTGCCGTTTTCCCCGTCCAGCTATGGCCGGAAAGGAGAGGAGCAGGGATGGGGAACCACAGGTGGACACCCACATAAAAAGCTACAGGGGCGCCACAATTTCCACAGGTTTTAGTGAAATCCAGTGGATATGATGGTTCATTTATCACATTCAAGAGGTTTTGCAAGGCTCTATAAAGTGGCAGTTGCAGTTTTTGTCAACAGTGATAGCACCAGGTTGCAATATTTATAGGAATATGATTTAGGAAATGTGCATTTACTCATTTCAGAATCGTGCTATGGCAATGTGCAGGGTCTTCTTCAAAGGTTTAAAGATGTAATGTTACTCGAATTTTGAGCTTTTAGCTTTCACAGAATTCCATATTTTACAGTGAATGTAAATTCTGTTCAGAAGCAGCTCATTTAAAGTTGGAGTATGCAATACAAGATCCGGAAGCCGGTGCTTTGTCTGAATCTAAAATTTTTGCTTCATGGCTGAAAAATTTGTGGTGATTTATTGTGCATAAGCATCTTTTGGTGTGTCATGCATATTTATTCTTTGAAACATCTTGTACAGGTTGGCTTGTATGGCATTTTTTGGTAACGGAACTTTTACAGTGGAAAAATATGGGATATAGGATTCGCATACACTAAAACTGTGTATGTCTCACTTACTATGATCTGTGTTTTTAAAATCTTTGTGCAAGTTGTTTTAAAAAATTGTGAGCATTGAAAGTGTCAATTTTTTTGCCTTTTTATGGCAGTATTCTGCTAATTTGTTTAAAAGCATACCATGCTCATCAGAACCTGTAATATTTATGCACATTGTTTGATTGCAGAGAGTTTGAAGAGACCATGGACCATTTACAAGCTGACATTGATGCTTTGGAGACAGAGCGTGGTGAACTGAAAGACAAGTTAAAAATGATCTCTAAGAAGACTCTTTACAAGGGACTGTCTGAAACAGTCGGCATGCCAGGTAACTCATATACAAGTGATATTATAACATTTGTCCCTCACTCTTTGGATACCAGTCACTGGGATACAGACATAGCTTGAGAGATGTGTTAAATGTACCATGATTCTACCAGGCTAAACATGAATGAGTGTTTATCTCATTTTTTAAATTGAGCAGATGCCTTCTGAGAAAATAGTGTAAATTATCAACACAGCTAGTCGGGCAGGTTGGTTGAGCATAGCACGTATGTAAACACGCTTAAAAAACGTGGATGAAAGAAAGGACAAAACACACGTAACGCATTGTGTGTCTCGGCCTTCAATTCGTCTCCATCTTGTTAAGAACTAAAAACTTGATCAGAATGAAATTTCACAAATACGGGACACATTGTGCAGCATCTATGTGGAAAACTTCAAGTGTGTGGGTCAGTTAGGTGAGACAAAAGAAATTAAATGTGCTGCAGGGCAACACCTTACAAAAAGGGAGTTTATAAACCGTCACTATGAGCTGTGGGATGATGATTTTGAGCTTAAGCTGTTCAAACAGATATTGTTGAATCCCTCTGCAAGCTCTAACGTAGGCATCGAAAATTAAGAAATTGAAATATATTTGTCTGTTAATCAGAGCGGTGTGCACCCACTTGCAAAGGTGAAGGACAAGTCACATGTACATCATGTGTCATAGTAAAAATATAGTGCCAAGAGGGCACAGTGTATCACGGTGGCATGATTCCCTAGGTAGTCCTGCTAAGAGTTCTTTCAATTTACATTCAAAAGCAGAAAAATATTTTGTATTTGATTCAATAATCATGTCCTACTTATTTCATATTATATTCTAAGTGATTTGAAAATTTCACTATTTGAATGCCCCTAAATAATTGTGAAGGAGACAGTGAAGGAGACAGTGCAAACTTATAAACAAAGCACCCTCAGAGTGGCAAAAACAAACGCTTGTGCTTCTGAAAAGAAAAATGTTCCAATGTGATTGACTCTGCCCTCGTAGATTTCTGCTTCAAAGGACAATTTGAGCTGCCCAATCTTCAAAGTGACTTGGACCAATCACACCACCAGTTGCAGTGAAGTGTTCACAGATTACGTCATTATATGCGGAGTTGAAAAGTGCATTACAGATGATGTTCTTCACTAAAAAAAAATTAATGAAATTTGGGATTTTACGTGCCAGAACTTCTATATTGTTACGGTGAGGAAAGCAGACAATGTCGACGACGGAGAAGACGACGAAGGGCTGTTCATGGCAACAGCCTCTCTGTATTCTCAGCGGCTGTTTATCTATCTCCTGTAAATACATCTTGTAAATAGTTTATACCCGTGACATTTTGGTGAGAGGTGCTGGGTACGCGTCCTCGCCACGGAGCTCCGCAGTGGATGTCTCACCCAGCCTGAGAACATGCATCCAGCTGCAGGCACCTCGTCTGCAGCTGCATCGCTGACTATGCGTACCCAGTACGTTGCTCTATCTCAGCCACAAGACCCCGGCAAGTTCAACGGCCTCAATGGTGTTGATGTAGAAGAATGGTTGAAGATGTATGAGCGCGTCAGCAAGGTGAGCAGGTGGGATCCGACCATAATGCTGGCCAATGTCGTGTTCTATCTTGACGTAACACCGCGAATGTGGTATTACACACACGAGGAAGAGCTCACCAGCTGGGAGTTGTTTAAAGAGAAGCTGTCCAACGTTTTTGGCAATCCAAGTGGTCGACAGCTAGCTGCCAAGCCACGACTCGCCATGCGTGCCCAAACTGCCACCAAGTCATATGTCTCCTACATTGAGGAGGTCCTCGCTCTCTGTCATAAAATCGACTCGTCAATGCCAGAGGCGGGCAAGGTTGGGCACATTATCAAAGGCATCGCGGATGACGCATTCAACCTTCTGGTCTTTAGAAACCTATCGACTGTCGACGCCATCATGGAGGAATGCCGCCGTTTCGAGTATGCGAAGAGCCATCGTATACATAATCAGTTTACACGGCTTCCAAATACTGCAGCAACCTCTTCTTGCACCGACCCAACCGACCAACCTAGCTTGCCACCACCAAGTGAAAACGTGACCCGCATTGTGTGCCGTGAACTTGAAGGAGCGTTTCCCGTCTCGCCTCAACAGACGTCTTGGACCAATACTGCTGAGACGATATCGCTGATCCAGTCCGTGGTTCACCAGGAAATCACTAATATGGGTCTCCCCAGCGCCTGCTCCTTGAGTCGTCATGACACCCTGCTCCTATGCCTCGGTCCTATCACAGTCCACCCTACAGTGCCCGATATCCATCGGACTGGCGTACACCTGATGACAGGCCGATATGTTTCTGCTGCGGCCGAATCGGTCACGTTTCCCGTCACTGCCATAGCCGTTGGCCGTCCCCGCCTCGAAACACTTTCTGGAATTCCAGTTCGCCCCGCAGTTCTTCACCCCGTCGCTTCTATGACGCTTCCGACGCCGCTACCTCTCCTTGCCACTATACTCGCTCGCCCTCGCCTCAACGTCGCCAGCCACGTGCACCCCAGCTTCACCGCTCGCCCTCGCCGACCTACCCAGGACCATCCCAGCCGGAAAACTAGGCAATGCGACACCTCGGGGTAGTGCTGCAATGTCGAATTTGCCGCAAAATCCTCCTTTGACGCTGTTTATGATACATAACCTTCTCGATGTCCACGTTGATGGCACACCCGTCACAGCACTCATAGATACCGGAGTGCACATATCGATTATGACCAGCCGCCTTCGCTGCCATTTAAGGAAAATTGTTACGCCTGCCGTTACTCAGGTCATATGAATCGCCGACGGCAGCACGGTAGCCGTGGTCAGACTGTGTACTGCACGTGTGAGCATTTCTGGCCACCATGCTGTCGTCCTGTGAATACATCTTGTAAATAGTTTATACCAGTGACAATATGATTATGACACACGCCATAGTGGGGGACTCCGTAATAATTTGGACCACCTGGGGTTCTTTAATGCGCACCCAATGCACAACATTCTTTACTTAAGAGTATATTTTGTTATATATTGTCAGTCTATATTTTACTTTTTTCCCAGTAAAGTTTCATCTTTGGTGCCAGAGGCAAGCAAGCAGTGTTGATTGGCTTATTAGTGATGCCAAGTGTGCAGCTGCATTTTTAACGCATGCAGAATGACAGTGTTTTACCTTGCAGCAAATACAAGTTGGCCACAGCTGCAGGACATCAAGGCAGCATTGCGACATGTGCACAATGAACGAGCCAAGCTGGAAAGCCACCGTGTGAGCCAGCTGCTCACATCATTGGCACCACTGGTGCCAGTACCACCACGTGCCGAGCAGCAGCGTGATGCATGTGCAAAGGCTGCGCGTGCCCAGATTCAGGCCCTGTCACTGTGTGTCCAGGTCCGTGTGGTAGATCTGAGCAACAGGCGTGCCTCCACCTGTGCTCGGGAACCAAACTGGGGTGCCCTGGTAGAGGCACGTCGTTCCCTTGAGGCTTCACGGCATGAGCTCGTGCTGCTGCGTGCATTGGCTGTGACACGTGTGGCTGCTGCCTGGCGTGCCTTTCCTAACCCTGCCATGGTTCGCCTTCTTCAGGCACAATAGCTTCCTGCCTTATGAACAGCTCTGCTAAGCATTGCCAAATCGGCTTTTTTTTTTTCTTCGTATCTGGAAGCGTAGGCCATCATGCTTACTTTTGTATAAAATCTTAATACAAGGATTTACTCTGGTTCTATGTAAGTCGCACATTTTCCACCGTTTTATTATTTTACTATTTTACCATTTTACTGTATTGTGCACTTAGGGTATGGAATGCTTTAGCTACGAATGACACAGCATAGCCCTTCTTGCAAGCTGTATTTAGCACTTGGTGGTGGCTGCAATGCACACAAGGACAGGATCTAAGCAACTCTGAAGTGCTTCGCCATGATAACTTATTGAAACTCTTTATAAGCTTTCAGGTTATTATATTTTTTTCTGAGCCCAGCTGCAAGTGATCGAGCATGCTGTTAGCTCTCCTTTCATTTAAGTGTAGTGCACCCTTTGTTGGAGAAATAAACATGCTTCTTTGCTGGGAGAATTGTCTTCGACTCTCATTTCAACTGTTGAGTTGTCTGCATTTGCACACAGTGACCAAGAGTTCTACAGATTTAACTTAATAATGTTTCGTGATTGCGATAAATATATCATCTCTTGCATAGGTTCAGCATTTGCCCTACTACATTTACCGTTTAAGCAGGCACGAAACTGCTGCACCATTTTACACCACATTGTGGAAGCCACACTTTAATTTACACGATGATGCACCATTTATAAAAATTCTGGTCGAGATAATTTGATTTTAATTAACCTTTTTCAGCATATCAGTACATCACAGAATGTACTGTCAGCAAAAATTGAAATGTAAGCAGCGGAATGCATGCCATTTTGAATGCATAACTAAAGGTACTGTGCATGGCGTCGGCCAGTCTTCTCTAGACAGGCACGCACATCTGGTTTGCCTTCCAGATGCGGGGATGCTCACCATACTTTGATTGTTTTGCTGCTGTCTTCTTTGACTTTAGTTTTCTCATTTTCAAATCAGAGCAAACAAGCAAACTATAGCAGTATGGCAAGCTTTCTTGCATCCAGCGGGCAAATCGGACGTGTGCCTATGGCTTTTGTAATGGCTGGCTTACAGCACGCACTGTGCCTTCAGTTATGCTTCGGACACGCGCTCCATTGTTCACAATTCAATTTTTGCTGTTAGTACTTGTGCAGCAAAGGTAGCAGGGAAAAAGCTGCATTATGGCAGAAAGAAGCAGCGTTGCATAAATCTCGCATAATTCACTTACACCTGATTTACATAATTTTCAACTACAAAAAATTTGTTTGCAAATACCATTTTTCGCTACGAAACAAAAAGAAAATTCAGCACATTCAACCACTATTCAAAATATCGTTTTTTGACAGAACACTAACTTTCTTCAGGTAGTTTAAGCCTGTTTAGTATGTTAGGGAGACAGTAGTGGACCATGTAAAGCAGACAAATAATTTTACTTTTTGTAACTTGATGCACGTCGATGCTATGTATTTTTTACCAACATAACAAAGCGTGCCTATCTGTGATTTCAGTGCAACAAAATTTCACTGCAAGTATGCTGCTATGCAAGGTGAAGCTGTCCTCAATAATAGGCTCAGAAAACATGCTACGCAATAAGTTGTGATGTGAAATAACTACCGGGGTCTTCAGGCTATACATGAACTGATTGTTTCAGTCAATAGCGCCTGTGTACATTTCAGGAAACCTTGGAGCGACAAAACCTCACAACTCTATGCAGAAACATCTGCAGTTCGTACGAAAAGGTTGTGCTCAAAGTGCAGCCATTCAGGACAGCACACAGTGGTACGTGCTGCCTATGGAAAGCTATGTTCATACATTGAATGAACGCAAATGTAAAGGAAAAAGTGAAACGCTACACGCCGTGAGGCGGTGGGACGAATTGTGTGACGACACCAATGCTTATTTGACTGGCTTCTCTGTGATGGTCAACTGTGGTAACAACCAAAGAGCTGACCAATATGCTGTATGATGCTTATGAGCCTCTATCACTGCGCTGATACCGTGCTCTTCAAATGTGAAGTTTTCCTCGAGAGTCTGGCCGTGCATCAGGTTGCACAAAAACAAGAAACAGGATGTTGCAGTTGATGACGGCCACATACTTTTCATGTGGCTCAGAAACGATGGAAGCTTGCTGCACAATTGTAAGCATGGAGTGCTGAAAGTATTGGTGTACAATGTCAGTCTCTATTTATTAAAACTGGAGCAAGTGGAAAGCAGGATGGGACATGCCACAGGGAGTCGGGAAGCATGACTATGCTAGCGTTAAGTCGAAGATCTTCCCATCAACAGACTATCAATTGCAGAAACAACTACAACATTTTTAACCATGTTCTTGGCTGTGTAGAGAAGTCGTAAGGAAAATTCATGGGTCCTTTGCACTCTGACTTTTGCAGTCAGCTGTAGATAGCATGTTATGACTAATGTTGGTGCATTTTGTAATCTATAATGTACTATGCATTGAAAGCAGATGGTGCATCATGCTGACTTACTCCAAGCAAAAGGCTCTGTCTGGGTTGGTATTCTCTAGCTCTTGCCACTCTGTTGTGAAAAAGGAAGCACCAATAAACTTAGTTTTTGACACTTTTTTTTGGTACGAGACATACAAATTTTGCTAAATTCAGTGCAAGACTGGAATTCTGAGGTATTTCGTTGCTGTGGGAAATATACTCATCTTTGTTTGAAATATGCTTTTTTTTCACAAATGTGCCAGAAACATACTGTCTTTGGTTCTAAAACACTTGTGTAAAGGGGTCCTCAAAAGTTTTCAGTCTGACCTAAAATGGCCAGGCATTTACAGTGATGTTCAACATATTCATGCACTACTTTTGATGGCCCATGACCTGAATTTTATAATGCTGGACTTGGATATAATGCTCTGTTTACATCACAATTCACTTCAGGATTCACCTGTCAGGGGTGGCTTCTTGGGCTAGTTCTTGGACATACATAGTACATGAGTGTCTTGTTTCACTTAGTCCTTCTTGCAGTTTTTGAAACGTTTCTCTTTAGTAGCCATTTGCTTGAAGCTTGGCAACGAAAGTAACCAAATGCCAAATTGTCTGGTAGCGGCTAATGCTCCAAAATCCAAAATTAGTTTTCCAAGAACAATCATTCTGTTGGCAGCCTTGTAGATCCACACTGCCAACAGAACAGTGGTATTGCACTATGGTGTCTTGATAACTATGTCATTCAGTTGGTGAGCCTATGGTTATGTGGTAATTCTTGGCTGCAGTGGTCACATTCTGATGCAAAAACACTTATTTGCTTAGCCCTCCTGCAGCATCCCTCATTGGCTACAGTATATCTTTACCATGTTAATACATACACTGAACTGATCTCCAGAAGGGAGCAATAAAGATTTTGAACAGTCTTTCCCTCACACACCCTCGCAACACTTATTAAACACTAGTCCACAAAAGTTATGCTCTGGCGTCAGCTGCATCACTACTGAGTTGTACTATTAATGCATTTTCTGCACAGCGCATGCGAATAATCATTCAGGTCCTTCTTTTCAAACCAACAGGGGTAAAGGTTTTGAATGCTCTAACCAGTCTGTACTAGAAGCCAAATGTAAGCTGCGC
This sequence comes from Dermacentor silvarum, assembly GCF_013339745.2. Classification (NCBI taxonomy): domain Eukaryota; kingdom Metazoa; phylum Arthropoda; class Arachnida; order Ixodida; family Ixodidae; genus Dermacentor; species Dermacentor silvarum. The sequence continues at coordinate 40,392,203 of NC_051154.1, read as the reverse complement.
ATTCCAAGTGTTTCTATCTCTTTTACACATTGCGTTTTTTGAGGGCTGCACATACAGGTTCTTATGTTGCTTCATTGAACATACAAGTATTTGCACAATTGTGTTTCCATATAAAGCCCTTTGAGCAACATTTATGATTTGTCATTGGCATACTGCCCTTATTTGCTTATTATTTACAGAGTATGTACAGTTTTTTTTTTCTTCCTTATTGTTGTCTGTTGAACCGTCTTATATAGATTCTTGCATGGATCCATTACTAGCCAGTGGCTAATGATCCAGACAACACTGCCCGTGTGTAAACTTAGAACTATGAGAAACAAACAATTATTTATTTATAAATACAGCAGGCAGCAGTGCTGCCCAAGCAGCAGGGGGTTTATAAGAGATGGGACAGGAACAATTTTTTCAAATAATGTATGTGCATTTAACAATATTTTCAGGGGAACAATTGCACTCTTCACATATAAAAGGAAAGAATGATTTTTGAAAAATGTTTGTGTGGGTGAAGTAAGGGCATATTGTTGTAGTAGAATAATTTTAGCCTGATGACATGTGTGAAGCATTAAACATGCATGTAGCGCTTGCCAAATCTGTTTTATCGTGATGCATCAAGTAGAAGAACTTGAGCCTGACAACCTTACAGTGGATGTGAAGTGGATTAGTCTGAGCTTCCTTAACATATCAGAAACTGATGATGATGTTTTGTAGTCGGAGGTAACTGTGCAGACAGGAACCGGTCACTGGATTTGCTCCTCTTTGATAAATAAAAAAAATTAATTGAATTCTGCCATTTTACGTGCCAAAGCCACGATATGATTAGGAGGCACGCCATGGTGGAGGACTCCGGATGAATTTTGACCTCCTGGGGCTCTGAGCATAGCTGTTTGTGCATTTTGCACCCATCAAAATGTGGCCGCCACAGTCGAGATTTGATTTTGCGCCCTCAGGCTTAGCAGTGCAACGCCGTGCAACCACGGCAAGTCCTTATTAAAGAATGGGTCGCATACTATAAAAGCATACTGAGGACTGTGTGCACAGAGAGGAATACGCTATATTTGATGGCAACATCATTTACTTTCTCTGTAGAAAGCAAAGCACTATAAATACTTTGTTAACTCTGCCGTGGTGCCGTAGACATTAAGCTGCTAAGCCTGAGGTAGCGCGTTTAATTCCCGATTGTGAAGGTCGCATTTCGATGGGGGCGAAAATGTGAGAACACTCATGTACCGTGCATTGGGTGCACGTTAAAGAACCCCGGATCGTCAAAATTCTTCTGAAGTCCTCCACTACGATGTGCCTCATAATCATATTGTGGCTTTGGCACATAAAACCCAAGAATTTAATAAATGCTTTGTTAAACGTCTTGAATATTTGCAGCCTAGCTGAGGTTGCTGTTAATTAATTGTTACACCAAGGTATTTTATAGAGATAACAGATCAAAGATTCTGATTTCCTATATGATAAGCGTAAACTATTACTTTTGTTTTGTTACTATTGCCATACAGTTGAACCTGCTTATAAGGAAGCCACGTCGGCCGTGAAAATAACTGTTTTATCCTGTTATACAATCGGATATCAAGGAAAAAAATTGTGATAAGGTCTATGCCTAAAAAACACAAGTGGGGTACCTCCGACAGGCCAGCAAAGGGTTTTATGCAAATTTTGATGGCTCATCGGCATCTAGCTGTCCTAGTCCAGGCATAGGAACAACAATAAATTACATATGCGCACTCTGCACTGCCATAACGACTGAACCATGCGACCTGTGTCATTGGGCAGAATCGGTACATTGGCTTGCTGACTGCGGTCCAACCAAGGTAAGCTGCCGCTGCCGCCAGGCTTTTCGGACACGGATGGGACTGCATGTGGATCCGTATTCCGCTACTTCTACTGTCAGTCTAGCCCGTGCATCTAATCTCATGCTTAATCACCGATAAGGTCTATGAGTGCGAACATATTGACTGAAAGCTTGCCATGATGGCTTGTCACCAGCCATTTCACCGACCACACTGATTATAGGCCGCGAGGCGAACCAGCAGCACTTCGTTGGGAGTCGGCAACCTACCATATATATGCGGTTGTGTGCATAGTTGACATATGGCAGCAACTTTGTTCATGGCCATCATGTTTGCGGCATCGTGTACATGGTTCATGCCCGAAACACCGTGCGACATCTGAAATTTCGGTTACTGCCGTTATACATTTGAGTTAGAGGTAGGTGGCGGTGGCACGTACAGGGAAGTCCAAATAATCATGCAGGTCCAAAAATTCAGGCGTCTCAAAATCGGTCGGTGACTGCATTTGACATTTTTGCTACTAGAATATATATTTTCATTGAGGCATGTGCTAACAAACATTTGCATTGCTATAACTGATACTGTGTCGGATCCCACATTTTCGATTTCATTATAGTAAAATACTCCATTGAATTAGCTTAAAGCATAATCAACCAAATTTTAGGTTTACTTAGTTACACCCAATAATTCGTTATATAGTGACATTTTCAAATGTTAATTTACATCCCCGTTGTGTTGCATCAGTCTGCGAGTTTACAAAACCTTTTGTTCAGTATGTCCTGACATGTCAATATTAAATAATGCAATCAGGTAAGAGTTTTGCTATGGCATTCTCATTAGTATATTTACTAGTATCGTTTACATAGATAAGAAACAATAAAGGTAGCATTGCAGACCCCTGTGGAAAACATGACAAGATAGGTAAACTTCTAGATCTCACAACCCAATTCTCACAGAGTGCATATAACTTTAATGCCACATACAATACGCTGCCAAATGTCTCTGACAGGTTAAAAAATACTGTATCAGTCTACAGGCGATCATCTATACCACTGGTGAAGTACATAACCTAAATTTATTGTGTAGTCGCAAGTTGTACAAAAGCCATCCTGGTTGTCAACAAAGTTAATTGCTCTACGATAATTAGATATATGAGAGATATATAGTAGTAAACTTGCCAAGTAAGTTTTGGTGAGATTTAAAAAATGCCTGTAGAATGAGGGACAAGGCGGTGAAAGAAGACAGCAGGACACGTGCAGACTACAACCGACTCATTACTGAAACTCGGAACATACAAGAGTAAACTTGTGCATTATAACTGTGCCTCTGTAGTTATGCATGAAAGTGAACGAGAAGAAGAGGAATTAAAGGGTCCGATTTTTGTTAGTCGCAACCATATGAAGCTAACAGATAATTAAACCAAGGAATAGGGGAAATTATTTGTTGTTTTAATTGAAGAGTAGAAATGATAAGCTAAAGGGAAATAAAAGTGGACGAAAAAAACCTGTCACTGGTGGGAGCCAAACCCACCTCTCTGCATTATGTGTGCGTTACTCTGCCAATGGATCTATGGCAGCAGCTGTTCCTACGTCTATATTCCCGAGTATTTATGTATGTCTACAAGATGTGATCTGAGGAGTGTTAGCCAGTGCCACTCATGGCCATGGCAGCAGATATGGAACATCCCTTTTACCGATGGCGTCACATAGCATGTGAACTTTAGGAGCAGGCAGCTGACCAGTGAACTCTTATATGCTACCTGAAGGCATCAAAGCTGCCGGATTCTTGACCCTCGCTATGTAATGAATGGGAAGAAGGGTAACCGAGTGCCCGATTTTTGTTAGTCACAACCATATGAAGCTAAGGAAGGTATCAAGGAAATTATGTGTTGTTTTAATTCAAGTGTAGAAATGAAATTTAGCTGTTAGCCACCTGAAGATTCAACTGGTTTTAGTCATGTTTTTGCATTTTTATCTACCTTCTAAGGTACAGGGTCTGAGGGGTGATGTCTGGGTGGTGCAAGCACACAGTCTTTCTATATTACCATTGTGCCTTATGCATTTCAGTAAATGCTCAGTTGTAGTCGGCACATGTGTCTCGTCTTCCTTCTTCCCCTTGTCCCTTCTACTGTGTGCCTTTCTCAAAATGAGCACTTGTAAGCTTCAGCAATCTACAGTACTTGCTTACAAGAATTTGGGCCTATAGTTACCAGTATCAAGCTTGTAATCTGCCTTAAACACTGTTATTACCTTTGTGGTCAACCACTCTTGGTAGGGAGCTCTGAGACGTATTAAAAATAATGTGCAAGTACTCAGAAAGGAGTTAAGAGAATTATGCCACCTGTACTAAGGAATTTACTTTCATCACTATAAATAGCATAGAAAACATTTCTTCGCAAGTAATTACGAAGCCTGCAATTTGGGAGGGTGCAGATGGGGAATTGGGGTGGTCATTTCATGGGGAGCAAGGAAACACAGTGAAGTGCTTTATAAAATGTATTATGAAACTCATTTGTGTCAAACCGCGGTATTATGAACACAGATATAACTAATTATTAGACATAACAAAATATATAGAAATTTCGGCTGGCCATGCTTTATATTAATGAATATTCAGGTGTTCATAATGAAACCGAATATGTGTTTGCTCGCAGCTCAACATATGTATTCTGGCAGCAAAAATGCCAAATACTCAGCAAGAGCAACTTGATACAGTAAATTCTGGACATGCATGCATGATTTGGCCAACAGCTTGGCTTGGCTGGCCCACAGTTGGCGAGCTGATGTGCCAATTCAATTTGACTACATCAATCGCATGGCTGCATATTAATTATAAAAACAGGGCAGCAGCGGACGGAGGATGGAAAGAAAGAACGAACACAAACGTTCTTTATGTCCTTTGTCCACTGTTTCACTGTTTTTATACTGCATTACCACTTAGCCCGTGCAAACACATTGCATATTAATAATGGCAAAAAGCATGTGTTTGTATATTAATGCTGTTCATGTGTCATGTATCTGCATGGCAAGCCGCTGACAAGCTATCAAAATCGACAGGAATCCCTTTGCTGACCTGTCAGAGGCATCATGCTTGTATTTGTTTCGCAGACCCTATCGTGAATTTGTTTTTGCTGTGTACGTTTAGAACGAATTGCATATTGTGAAAGTATTTTTGTGTCATCAAGAATGTGCATTCATGGTTGCAGCTGTCGGCCTTTCGGGTTGCACCAGCGTCACGATGAGACTGTACGTTTCTTCTCCGCAGGAGCTGAGCAAAACCGCCCGCTTTTCTTCTTCCTTTGAAAGCTTGTTCACTTTGCAGTACATTTCCAGTCGCTCCACGTACTCATCCCATGACGCGCTTGTACCTAGGCGGTACTCCCCAATGCCGTTGACTGGCATTGCGTTGTGCGCATTGGTCGGGTTTGCTAATTGTAATGGACGTGACTCGGAGCCAGACGATCAGCAACTAATTAAAAGCCTTTATTCAGCGGGCTATTATATACACAGACAACCGATGACGTAGTTTTCATGTAGATTACGTGCAAAAGAAAGAATAAAGTGGCGTTACGAAGGGGGGGGGGGGGGGGGGGGGAGGTGCCGCGTCATAACAGAATGCAACCACGGTATAATGAGGCTCAACTGTATCATTCAGATTCGGCGCATTTTTGTTGGCTGTTCTCGGGTGTTCAAAACATTGCTGCGATTCATACAGAAAATGCCAAACTTACCTGGGAACTTTTTAAAGAATATATTCATGGTTTCACTAAGGAATGCATTGTGCAAATTGCAAAGTTTAATATGTAGCCCCTTCTTTAAATTTTGGAGCTCAGTGTTTCTTTTTGCTTCATTTTTTTGCTTTGCTGCAAGTCTACATTTTAGATTCATGTGATTGAAGCGTTGTGCTGGTTGACTTTATTTTTAAGTGTGGAACAAATCTATCAGCGCAGGATGTAACAACAGCTTTAAATTTGTCTCAGAAAAGCAAGACATCACCATGGCGCTTGAGTTCGTGAAGAAATAAGTGTAAACAATCCATAATAAATTCACCACCAATAAATTAAAAATTTAGGAACGTCTGCACACAGGGAGTATGTTTGGTTCATTTTTGGATATTCGAGTTCATGGTGCACGAGTTTATGATCAGCAATGCCCTCAGTGGTGGTGGGGACAAAATATTCAGAAAAGCTTTTGACAAACACAAGTCCAAGAATCAATTGTGTTGCCTGTCTGACACGTACGTGTAAGAAGCATTACAATTTGTTTTAAATCATGAAAAAACATGGAGTCAAAAAGGACAGATGGAACATTAGCATTGTAAGGGCCTATAATTTATAATCGATCCTAATTAATGCTGCATTGTTGAAGTCTCCTGCCAACATATGCTGAGGGCCGGCTGTTGCCCATGACCCCAGCAAAGGCAGACCCACATCACAACAGAGAACGCACAACGCATTCCCACCCATGACTATGGTCCTAGTCACCTCCAGTGCCTGCTTTCACCTGCACTCAAACTACACTGAAAAGGATGGATGACTAACCACCTTCGAAAAGCTGTTACAGTGAACAAAGAATATAATTGCTACCTGCTTTGCCAATTTAGAGAGCTAAAGAAGGAAGGAGGAATGAGAGAATGCCACAGTTAATATTTATAATTGGGGTGTAAGCAAAACTCAAACTTCAATGCAGTAAATTAAGCTACATGCAACTGAAAGAGCTGAAATATATACTCCATAGTGCATTGTAATCAAAGTACTGTCATGATTTGGAAAAAAAAAAAAAAAACAAGCGTAAAAAAGCTTCATGCTTAAGTTGCTTTAACATGGTTTCCAATTAAATGTTGCATCAAGTGTTACTCCTATCGGCAGAATTGTGTCTACCATTCCTCTTTCATTAACACTAGAGATGTAGTACTGTTGAAGTGCCCTAGTTAGCATCAAACACCAATAACTAAATGACACAGTTGGACAATACTTTCTTTGTGTGGTGATTAAAAAATTAGGGACTTGGTGTAAAAGTATTCAAAGAAAGCTTATTTGATGTGAACCACTTGTTGACACTTAGCATTTCATTGTTCAGAATTTCTTATGCTGTGCTTCATGAGAAAGAATTAGAAAGTGTAGCAACGCTGGCTTGAGAGAAACTATTAGGTAAGTCATATACATGCAGAGTGAACAGAATAGGTCCCACAGCAGAGCCTTGCAAATAGTTCTTGGGCTAGAGACAAAATTACATTTTGGCTATGCTTATGGAGGCTACTTGAACTGTAATGAATTGCCCCTGGAACCATATATATATATATATATATATATAGCACTCATGCTTCTGAGATAAGATATCAAATTAAACAGTGTTCTTTATATATAATTATGCCTGTGGCATAATTGTTGTTGTGGGCTTTATTATTGTATGCCTGAGAGTGAAAATACTGATAATGTCATTGATTCAGAGCTTTGGAAACAATGCTGATCTGGCAACAAGATGTTACTTTTGTATAAGAATTGCCAAAGTCTGTCTGCAATTAAGTTTTCAAGGCGTGTTGGTACAACACAGTACCAGTTTTCGTCATTAACTACTTAGAACACTTGTGCTTCCTCTTTTAAGTACAAGAAATATTTTGGCACCCTAACATTAGAACATGTACTGCTATTGATGTATACTACTGCCTTGAACAGTGACACCAAAGTAGGAAGCTAGAATACGTGTTTTTTTTTTGTTTTTTTTTTTTTTCCCAGCACGGGTACTGGTATGCCTTAAATTAAGGCCAATGGCTTTTCCTGTATCTAAAATCTTGCAGTCAGTACAACAAACCAAAAGTATAATCATGCCAAGATGGCAAGAAATGATACATTTCATTCAAGCCATTCCAAGACCCCCCCCCCCAAGTGTAGTACCTACCTCACAGAAGTTCCCGTTGAACTGTTGCACCAGAAAGAGGCTTAATTTTCACAGGATGTTGATGAACAAGGTGCACTCTAGGAGATGTTATAGGTTGAATAATCAATTTACAGTCAAACCTCAATATAAATAAGTAAATCTTGAATGTTTACTGCCACTATCAGCACGTAACATATATATGCTTTTAACAAATATTGAATGTAATGGAAGTATCTGTTGTGTCAAATGCGACTTTGTTATAATGAGGTTTGTTTCTTATTACTTTCCAAAGTTTTTCATTCCAGTTTCAGTTTGTCTATTACACTAAAGCATTATTTGCTTTCACATAGCTGTGACTGCCCTGCATCTATAATTTTTTAACTGAGAACTGTAAGAAGCATTGTTTCCTTGCTGTTTCATTTTAACATACCAGCAGTCACATTTTTATTGCATTTAGAACACTAGAGGTTATCCATGCAGTCTGTACTTTGTGCTCCAACGACTGTGCATATCTCCGCTGGCAAACAGTTTTATATCACTTAGAAACATATGCACAATTTTTATTTATCTATGCTCATACTAGAAATACGAGAGGGAAATCTGGTAGTATAATAATAATGTCTTATAGGGGCCCTGAAATGCTTTCTGAACATAGTAAGAAAATGTTGCCAATCTGTAGAAGAGGCTCCTGTGAACATGTGAGCCAAATATTATGGCACGGCATGTAGCAGGGAATTTACAATCTCGTGTTAAAACTGTGAAAAGTCACTTGCTCTCGCCTTCGTGATGTCATCACTGGCAGCAAAGCCCACCAGCAGCTATTGGCTGATTTCGTTGATCGCGAGAAAATTCTCAGTAATACTACTATTGCTAATTTAGAGGTAAATAAATAAAAAGTATATATATGTCTACGATTTCAAAAAGACGCAACAAGCATTTCATCTTTGCACTGACAGTCTACACACGACAATTGCACATAGCTGCGTGGCCTCCGAGATAGCAACGGTGTCCTGCATAGAGTAGACGCCGCATCCGCCATGGGGTGCCGCGACGAGTCCTATTGCCGAAGGGTGCCTTAATACCAAGCCCAGCTTTTTGGTGGAACCTTGCCCCCTCCCCTGTGTTGCTTTCAGTGTGCTAGTCAAGACAAAAGGAGAGAGAAAGCCACTCATTGATGCGATAACTATGTCTAACTCCACTTAAACTTGAACAATTTGAAACATTTTTGCAAAAGGATATTCATGAGGTGATGTCTTTTAATAGTGAGGTCATTCTATGATTAGTTAAAAAAGTGTTTCTGGGCCCCTCTAAATAAGATAGAATTGTGGGCAAATACAAATGCACTGTCAGGTAATGTCACTGAAACTAAAGTTGTAACTCTTCATTCCAAAAATAGGACACATCATACTCCATTAAACCTTCAGTATAAATCACAGTCCATCGAAATTGTAAAATCTGTAAAAGTACTTGAGTTTATATTTCACAAAGTATGTTATGGAATGACCATATCAATTATGCTTTTCTGAAAACATCTAAGGCCATTCGCATTCTTTTGCGACATAGATCTTTTCTACCATTAAAAACAAAACTAACAGTACACTGTGTTTTATTTACCTTTCATTTAAACTACTGCACACTATTGTGGGCCACGACGCCAAAATACAATTTGAAAAAGATTTCAGTTCAGTATAACAGAGTTAGTCTAATTTATCACCTGTCTAACAGAAACACAACTGATCACTTGTTTACTGAGCATGGCATTATTGATGTTTTCAATTTATACACCTATGGGTTGTTACAATAATATAAAATCGAGCAAAAAAGACATTTATGCACAATTTCAAGGTTAGCTTCTTTGTGCCCATATGAGTCACACTACCCTCATCTTTCTCACACAAGAACTAATTATGGACAACAAAGAATATGTCATCAGTTGCTGTCAGTACAAAATAAACCGATTATAGCAGGCATTTAATTCACACAGAGTACACTTTCACACCTATGCGAATTTCTCATTCGATATTCACTCTTAAAACTCTTCAATGTAACCGACATCCATCTATGTACATCCGCTAATATATTTGATTTTGTGTTGTTGCTATTTCATAATGAATGCTATTGAAACATATTTCATTTACATTTGACATTTTTCTTCCCTTGTTGCTGTTTTGTATATATTATTTTGGTCATGTATAAATTACTATTGCATCATGTTAGTTCTGTTGCCCCCCAGCCTCTGCCTGATGATACGCAGGCGGAAGCTTTTAGAACCTGGTCAAGTGGATAGCCGCTTTTATTCTCACCCCCTCCAACAACTTTGCATTGATTGAAATAAATTATTATTATTATGCAAGTGTGCATCAGTAGTAAGGCTGCTCAGCCATAATAGGAATAAAGGTAGTAGTAGTGCCTCAAATATGGAATGTACCTACCATAAGAAGATGGGACAAGAATCGGGACAGGACAAGTCGAAACACGATATAGAAAAAGAAAAATCAGGTGTGTTAACTTGCCTGAACTTTGTCCTAGTTTTGAAAAACCTTATGGGTCCTTGAATTAGCATTCTTGAAGCACATTTTTTATTATAAATTCCTTTGTGTTTGAATGGAGAATACCGTACATGAGTGAATGTTACTTGCCAAACATCTCCAGATTTATTAACATGTGCATTCACAAATGTTACAATTTGTTTATGCACTGGAAATTATATAATGAAATGATTTGTAAACTTAAAACACCTCACCACTCTAAGGAAAAGTGAGGTTAGTGTGCAACACAACTGAACTAAAACAAACAATAAAACAAGCTGCGACGCTCTTTCTCAAGGGATCCATGATATAGAAAAATTTCCGTGTACTACCTATGATTACCATAGTCGCTAGATTGTTGCAGTACCAGGTTTCCCTCTGGTAGTGCCAGCTCCGGGACAGCTTCTTCCAAGCGGTGACAAAATACTTTACAGATGCTGCCGCAGTGTTAAACGCTGACCACGTGGAACATATTTTTGAGATATTTCTGGCACATCACCTGGCATCGTCACATCTATTTTTTGCTGTGGAATGACTGTACAGTTTGGCCGTGTGATTGAGTATGTGGGCTCCTTACAATGCATCAAGCAATATTACTTTACCTTTGTGTTCTGCACTATGCCCTTTACATACTGCACTTATTCACTCATATATTTGAACTTGTTGGGGGCCTTTTAAGGTAGTGTATGCTGATTGGATGCACAGTGCTCAAGACCTTATTAGGCTTTCTATAAATTGAAAGAAGAAGACCATATATTTTACATTAAGCAATTGTTTCTGTCAGCTCATTGGCACTCGGGAGTAGGAGGCACTTAACAAAGCGGCTACCTTCTCATCTTCACTTGATAGTGCATTATGGCCTTGCGGTTTTCATCATTAGATTCGCCAGGAGTACTGGGTGCATGAAGTATTTGAGAACACAGCTTCAAATTTCCATAGACAGCGATATTCTGTCAGATGAACCACTTAGCTTTGTCATGAGCCCCTCTGCCATCTAGAACATACAGAAGTTTCCATTTCGCAGCTTCCCTGGTGCCCACGTAACAGTACCAATGGCATCATGGCGCAATGTCACACAGAATTCACAGCCTTTTTTGTCAATCGGTTGTTTTCCGATACAAGATTACCTAAAGTTGCCTGCTCGAGTGTTCTTTTCCTTATTGGTACACTATGGTTGTTTCTTTAAACCCTTAACTGCCGATGACAAGAGAGAGAAATAACATTTATTAGCACCGAAGGAACTCAAGCCCAAGTCCGGGCCTCCTGGTAGGCTCATGCCTCCTAGCCCAGCACGTTCTTGACGTGCTGACTCACCATCACAATGAGCGTCTTCTGGTGCCGATGACGAGTTAACTCGTTGTGAATTTTTGCTTGTGGGTATGTGTTTAGTTTCTTGTAAATTTGACTAGAAAATTATACACAACGATTTTTCTATTTTTTTTTTTCTTTTTCACTTCTAAAAATTCTGTCCAAATTTATCACGGCAGATAAGGGATTAAACAGACAGCTCACTAGCCTTAGCCAGATCTAAGAAACTGCAAAGTTCTGGGAAGCTGTATTGAGGATTCGAAGCCAATGTTGCCACCCACCTTTTATTTCACTGCACTTGCAACAATGCTAAGCTACCCCCATACCACTTTTTCTTTTTGATTGCCAGATTTAGTACCCATTTTTAGCCCAATTCATAGCAGCATTCGCAGTTTGCACAAATGAAATCCTAACTATACTACAGCTGCTACTGCTATTCCAAGTGTTCTTCCCTTCCTGCATCCAGTAACTTTACTCTATTTTGGCTATTTCATTTTCTAGTCCATGCTCATTTTCAATGTATTCAGTTAATTTAATTTAGGCACTTGGGCACATAGGTTTGTTTTTGAATGAGGCTGCAGGCTCATTAAGGTGTCCCTTTGCAGTCGTGTCCTTTTTCCGGTACCATTATAAACATAACTGTGGCTTGATTCCGAAGGTGTGCAGTTAAGCATGTGACTCCAGCAATTGGACATTGGCACCTTTTACACACCTTGCAGAGTGAATTTTCTAATACACCGCTTCCAAGTATCCTTCACCAAATTATGCCACACCTCTACACCAGATTCCCTCCCCGAATTTTTTACCTACACAGGTCTGGTGCACAGGCCCTGTGCATCTTCAGCAATGAGGACGAGACAATGGGTCATTTTTTTGTAATGCTACCACTTTACAATTTTTTAGGGAACAAATCTTCAATATTCCCTTTCGTGAACTTGACCTAGAAATGAAAATTCCCGTTGTTTTTTTATCCCCAGGTACAACTCTCAGGCATAGCTACAAGGATGTTTGCCCTGCTGTCCAAGATTTCATTGCAGATTGAAAGCAATCGCCTTGTGAAATTGGTTTTATCCAGGTTTCCTTTCTGCGATTTTTCATGCATGCTGTGCAATTTCTTTCTGTTCGATTTTCTTTTTTTATTTGTAGCACTGAATTTATCTTTTCTCATGAATTCGCTAGCAAAATTAAATTTTTAGGGTCATTAGCTTTATCCACCAAATTCTTGGCCAACCCCTCATAGCGATATGAACCGCGAGTTCAGAGGAAAACAAAATATTGAATCTCTGCCAGCAGAACAAGTCACTGGTCCAGTATTTCAAAACTTATCTGGCAATGTAGTTTCAGTCATTTTCCTTCAGGGTCGCTTCAACCACTGTGGCTTTTTATTTATTACAAATCCAAGACATGGCAGCGGCAGCCAAACTTTAATGAAATAAACATGGATCTGGATACAGATGCTATAATAATACATAGCATAACCAAATACAGCACACAGAGCAGCTTGCACAAGTCTGCAAATATGCTCGTGCAAGGCCACCCACATTTCGATCAGAATGCGCTTGGCCTAGTTCCAACTACATGTGACAATGCTAGTTTCATACTTGGCCAAGCATTATTCTCCACTGGGGTTTGGCCACAGTGACAGCGCAATACGAATAAGTGCTCGCACAGAGCTTAGTCACCAATTAAACTGAATGCGCATACCATAAATGCGCCGTTTTCTTTGTTGTTTTTTGTTACAAGATGTCCATCTTTGCACACTGTAGGCACTTTTGCTTGCACGCCACTTTGTTATACAAATATTTTTTTTGTATGCAGTCATCAATGAGAACAAGATGTTTGAGGTACAACCGGGATTTGTACTGTCCTGAATGTGCACATTAATGCAGTTTCACCTTTTTGTGCAGCAAGTTTAAAAGCAGCCACTGCTTTATGAATATGTGACGAGCATCAGCGTATGCTGGGCTGAGTCCTCACATGACGTACACCTTCTCGGCTTCCCGCAAATCGAAGGAGTCGCGAGAACGTGGACAAGTTACACGTCCGCGACGGGCGACCGCGCGCAGTGCCTGCTCGCCGTATACGAAGCCGTTGGGCAGCACAAGCGGTTGGTTGTGCTCGTTGAGTGGCTGGCCCGAGATGCGACAGACGAGGCGCGACTGCGAGCAATGTGCGTACGGAAGACCCCGCGCAAGACAGTTGAGCGCACGGCTGCACACAGGGCAGTCCGGGTTGCGCTGGTTCTCGTCGTAGCACTGCGGCGTCTTGAGAGCCGAAAGGCCGGCCTGCAGGGCCACTGTCAGCACCGAACAGCTACTCAGCTGGTACAAACGCAGCTGCTCCTGGCGGAACTGTTGCACTAGCAGGTCCCAGCGACTATCGGCCAGCAGCTCCCAGCGGCTGTCGCCCAACAGTTCCCAGCGGCCGTCGGGTGGACGCGCACCGGGCAGCGCCAGAAGGCTCATCACACGCTGTACCTCGGCCAGTTGTGCCTCGTCTTCCAACGCGCCGAAGTGACGCCGCGCGTGCCGCACGGCCTCGAGGCGCCGGTCGCGACGCACGAGCTCGACGAACTCTTGCTGCCGCAACTGGAACTCGAGTGTGCTGCGCAACTTGCGCAGCTTTGACTTGTTGTCGTGACACCAGGCCAGGCACTTGCTGGTGTCGCGGCTTGCCAGCGAATCCTCAACCTCCTTCGAAACGAGGAATAGGTCCATATTTGTGAGGTCGCGCAGCCCACTGCGCTCTGCAAGTTTCGCCGCCGTGCCGTAATAGCCAGCGCGCAGTAAGTGCTCCACGAGCATGCGGTCGAGACGTTGTCGCTTCCATTGCTCGCCACCTGCCTCGAAGCCCTTGAGGTGTTCGACGCGTCGCTTGCAAGCCGCCGCGGCTTCTAACTCTTCGGTGATGCTCTCGGCGCTCTTACGCCGAAGCAGCTCCAGTTTCTCCAGCAAGCTGCCGAGTTGACTGCGCAGCTGACCAGCGGGCGCCTTCTCTCGAAGGCTTTTTTCCAACTCGGCTGCCCCGCTCTGCACATGCGACACCTCTCGATCCATGGTCTTTTGGGCCGCTCGAAACTTTTTGTTCAGGATCTCGTACGGCACCTACAAACGTTCAGTATCGTTCACTCAGCCTGCCAAGAAGCATAAAGGCGTTAAATACCTACCTTGAGAGTAGGGTGCTCCAACGCCTTGATGTCCGACATTTCAGCTGATTCACCCCGAGCACTCGACGTCCAAGACCGCAGCGCCTTAGGCGCCGACACCGCTCACATGAAGCGCTGCACGTTACGGCTCCGGCGAGCAACGACCCGGGAAACCAAGCGCTATGCCGTGTTGCGTCGACCAAATGGAGCCGTCAGCTGAGCGGCGCGTATTAATATTGTGTGGAGCGATATTCCACTTAACTGCGGCCTCTCAGCGCCTAAAAAGATCGATGCCTATTTCGTTTAAGCGCCGTTACCCGTCCACAGAGTCATTGGCCACGCAAAACGAACATAACGTTGCGAACGATCGCGACAAAAAAATGATTTAAAGACACCAACCCATTACTTAACACTATCTACAAGCACAAGAACGTCCAGTCTCGCAAACAAACCCCTCAGAACGAGATTACACGAGATCGCTTATCCGCCTCTCCCGTTGAAGGTTTTTGGCGTTCTTTCGCTACGTCATAGGCTCGTATATTCGTTTATTTTGGCTCTAGCTCGGGAGACTTGTGGCGGGTGGTAATAATTTCAGTACTATTTTGCAAGGAACATACCAAGTAACGCGATCTAACGGCCATCTCTTGGATTTTGTTTTAGGCTTTACGGGTAGCTCCACTCGCTGCAGCAACGCATTACCGGCCATAGTCGTCAGCCTTTGTTTGCTAAGTGAGCTCCTCGACCCAAAAGGTAAGACTTGTCACTGGAAAGCTGTTGTCTGTGGCTGTTTTGTGATGCCGTTGAATGATTTTCCTTGAAGTGTGATCGACTGTTGAGCTCCTGCCTGACCCCCGATCTCCCATGTGTGCATTTGTCGAAGTGATAATTGGGGCTGAAAGGCTTAGTCAGACATTACTTGTTGACCGCTCCCCGAGATGAACTTGCCTAGCAGGTAAATAAGTAGGCTTGGGCGACAGCCTTGCATGCGCCGTGACCGTGAGCGACTGTGGAATTATGGCCGTGTAGCCGGAACGTCTCCGGAGAGCGTGTGCTTGAACCACCGTGGCGTGAACAAAGCACGCGGTGTTGGCGTTCGAAGCATGTTCTGTGACTTGATTAGTTTTTCGCAGCACGAGCGCACGATATGTGTCGTAAGCGCTCGCGCTGCGGTTCATAGACCGTTGGGTTGTTTACTTTTGCTGGGGATGAGCGGGCTTAAGCGTTGCATTTGGTGGAACCTTTCGCTGACCTACATTTAGCGTGCGCTTGCCGTCCCGGAAGTTTTGAGCGCCAAACAAGCGGGCACGCTCTCTTTGTCCAAATTCGCATTCCATGGCGTCAACCAGCCCGCGGCAACATTGATTAGGCTTATTTTTTGCGCCAGTTAAATGCCGCCGCGTCATTTGGCTGCACCTTTCGTGAGCCACATGCCGCGGCAGCCATTCGGGGAGGGGTCTAGCGGCGGCTTGCTCGCAGAGCGGCTCTCCGTGCCGCGAGCCGGGGAGGGAGCCCATCGAGGCCGGCCGGCCAGCCGCCTGCGCCTCGGCGACGCCGTCGTAGCCCTCGAAATTTGGTTGTTTATTTCGTGTGCTGCGGCGCTGGCCGAGGAGCGCGCAACGTGCCGACGTGCTGTAACTGGGGGCGCCTGCGGCGCTTGACCTGTCGCAAGAAAAACATGGAGTTTCGGCGGGCTTTTCCCCGTCGTCTGCAGCGGGGAGCCGTGACGTCAGTCTGCTTAGACGCCCCGATTGGCTCGCGCGCGTGTCGCTTCGATGGCGCCCGCGGTGGGGCCCCCTTTGTTTTGGTCCTGCGTTGTTGCGGCACGTGCCCATCTCTCTCTGGCATTTGCAGATCCCGCGAGAAATGCAGCATGTGGGCTTCTGCCGGTCCTGATTTGCAGAAGCCAAGCGGGCAGTTTTGAACTGGAACAGAGTGAGTACGCCTTCTCGGTCGGCTGCTGCAGTGGCGCTGACCTGTTGCGCTGCGTTGTCACCTTTGCATTTTGCGGGGTCTGCGCCGGGCTGCTCACGCGCGGAAGGCCGCGCGAGCAGCCCGGTCTGGCCGTTCGTGCACTGCGGCCGGTTGCACCGCTTGGCTTTGTGTGTGCGTGCGTTTGTGTGTGTGTGCGTGCGCGCGCGGCCGTCTGGATCGCTGACTGCGCACCTCGTCGCACGCTCCGAGCGGAGCTTTGTTGATGCCCGGCGCCGTTCATTGATTGCGCGTCGTGTCGCCCGGCTTTCGCTGCAGTGCGCGCTTTGTGCCCCTCCCCAGAGCACTTCTCTTACATTGTCTTGCGATGCAGGGAAGGGTCGCTCGCGCCGGGACGCGTCGGATGGGGGCTTGCGTCGGCGACCTGTTTTCTAGTGCTGGCCATTTTAGTGTCGCCGATGTACTGCACCCATTCTGCTAGCTAGTGTCATTTTGCGGTGTGTGAAAAGTCAGCACGTTGCCAAGTCGTTGCTTGCAGTAGTGGACCAGGGATCAGTTCAAAACATTTGGCGCTTTAGAGCATGTACCATGTTGCAGATTTGGAGAATTAGTATTCAAGAACACTTCATCGTTGAAGTTAGTATACCCGGGGGGGGGGGGGGGGGGCAACTTATTTGTAGCTCATGTCGCCGGTTTTTTAGCCTTTTCAGAAGATACAGTGTAGCATACTGAAAGTCGGCACATGATTACTCTATTTCCTCCATCCTGATTCACCAATGAATTTTCGTTCTAGTGTCGAACTAGCGAAAGGTTGAATAAAATGCTCTAATGAAATATTCCCGTTTAAAGTCAAAAATGTTCTTTGTTCCCAAGCTGAAATAAAGTTTCATGAAGGGTATTCTTTAACACGAAGTGTAAACAACAAATTAGTGAGGATCTGACTTGAATTTGTTTTTCCTGTCATTGTTGCAATGCGCACACCTGCCATCGGGCCCATACCATCGCGAGCAAAGTTCGGAGGCGCGGCACTAGCGAGAAAGCCTGTTTCTAACGCGTGCTATTTCGGCAGAACACACACACACGTCGTGCCACTTTCAAGCTGTGAATTAAAGCCGTGTTTTGCGGTACTCGTAATGTCGCATGCATTCGTATATTTCAGCGCCTCGTATATTATGCTGCCCCTCATAACTAAGGGGTATAAACCACTTCACATACAGATTGTCAGAATACATTGTTTATGCAAGCCACAAACGTAGCGTGTGAAATGAACTGGTCTGGACCGCCCGTTTCTTTAACTACTCATGTGGTCATCTCTTAACGTGTCTACAAACACCTCATCACTTGGCCAATTACATTGTGTCCTGCTATGAAATGTGTGCTAGTATAATTTTTTTTTTTTTTTTAACAATTGCTTCAGTGTACTTGGTTGGCAAGAGGGTGACTCACTTCTAGGCCAAGGTTCCAAATTTTAATGTACTTGTATAAATGCACCAGTCTAGGAGGGGATTTGATTGATTGTATAATTCTTAATAACAATTGCAATTAGTTTATTTATCAACGTACTGCAATGGTTTCTATTTAATTATATTGTCTTTAAGCTCTGTGTACTGTTGAATAGACATGTGCAGAACTTAACACTGATAGTACTGTCTGGCTTGTGCCTATCTGTGCCATGGGCATATGATTGCCAGTGATGCGTCTGTTCCAATATCTCTGTAGGACCCTGGGTACGTAGTCATAAGCCAGAAGTACCATGAGCAGGTACGGCAGGATTGCTAATAGGATTGCCATGAATAAAACCTGTTTCTAGCTATTGCCTGTTGATATAGTGCGTATTGGAAGTTGCTGGTTGGTCTTCTATCAGGATTGAAGCTCAGGTGTTTATATCTTGCTCAATTATCTTTTTTTATCGTATTGTTATTTGGGTTACATTCGTTTCTTTCTTTTTGCCATTAATATGTGAGCATCTTTATTTGCGGTTTTTACTAGCCGTGTTGGGAAGCTCTGAGCACACTTCCTTAATTGTGTGTGACAAGGTGGATTGATGACAAACTTTAAAGGGGATTCTTGTGTCAATTTTTTGTGCACAATGGTATTGTTGATGTGTGGGTATGCACAGTCAAATATGGGTGCTTGGAGGATGGGCTGGCTGTGCACCCCAGCTTAACTGTGGAGCATGATTGCAACTTCGTAATGATTATTTTCAACGCATGATGTCTGCAGCAATGGTTTGCTATCCTTATAATTTAATGGGTTGCAGAATGCATTCTTTATGCACGTTTAGCATTGTATTTTAAACCATACTGAAAGCTTCATTTGCACTACAGCTTTCCTATGTTCAATGTCACTATTAATGTGAACTCTGAACTTCATTATTGGTACACAAAAGACAAGTATGAGCCTGCAGAAGCCTTGTAACAGCTTCAGTGGCAATGCTTTGTGGTGGAATGGGTAACTTCATTTATAGTGATGTCATGTATTTTACAGAAGCTTAGTCGATTGGACTAGCCTTTTTCATTAGCAGCTGTTGGTCACAGGTAACAATATTATAGTAAAGTAAAGCATCCTTATTTTTGTGTTATTTACATATACAGTAAAACCTCGTTATAACGAAGTCAAAGAAGGGGCCAGAATGAATTTGTGCATTATTTGGTTAAATCCAACATTGCATGTACACTACGAATCTATGAGGATTTCAAGGAGAATTTCACTTAGTTCATTATATCAATTATTTTGTTATGTCCTGTTTCGTTATAATGAGGTTTGACTATATCATTAATAAAATTGCTGATTATGAATTGCAGTGCAAAATCTGCCAATATACAGTACCTCTTTCTTTTTTTTTTTCACACCATCATAATTTTACCTACTAAATCTGCCATATATAGTGAAGCTGACAGCAGTCTGACTTATTAGCTAACAGACCCGTCTGTATTTGGCAATTATGCACTGTGATCCATAACTGGAAGTTGTATTCCACTTAGTTGCAAAGTTGAAGGAAAGGAACAAAATTTAAACGTTTTTTCGTCTTAAGTTATACAGGATGTAATTGTATAAATTTACTGGTGTGCAACAATTAAATAGGCTCATTAGTTTGCTTACAGATGAGTTGTGAACACAGTGAAGCCACTTTTGTGTCATTCTTTAATGGTTTACTCTTCCGTACACTTTGATAAGATAATAATGGCTGTGCAAGAATAATAAATGCTTGCTCATACGACTTGTTGCTTCCACCCCTATTTATTCTTTTTAGAACAGTGGAAGTGCTAATCTTGCAGAAAAATAATTTTACACGCGCAGTAATGGCATCTTGTTTAATAACATTGCAGTGTCTGCACTTTCATATAAAATCTTTCAATATTGCACCGTAAAAAGAAAGCCGTATGTGGTAAACATGTTGCCGTATTTGATGAGTTTCTCTCATTTAATAAACATTGCTTTTCTTTTCTCCTAAAAACAAATGTAAGCTTATTCAATCCTGCTAATTTGAGCTGCACTAATGTTTAAATATTGCGTTCTTTGCATATTCTGCATTATGTATGAAAGGCACACAATGTGCTACTGTTGGTTCACTTTCTATACTGTGCACAGCTTAAAGCGCCGTGGTGGCTCAGTGGCTGTTGTGGTCCGCTGCTGGTTTGATTCACTGTCGGGGTGGCTGCATTTTAATGGAGGTGAAATACAAACTAAAATGCTTAGATTTATAGATGCACGTCGGGGGAATCCCAGGTGGTCAAAGCTAATCCCTCCACCACAATGACTCTCGCAGACCTTGTGTTGCTCCGCGACGTTAAAACCCACAAATCGGTTTAATCAACCAACTCTGCCCAGCTTGAAAATGAAAAGAAACAATGTCTGAGCCAGGTTTACGGTCTAGGTATTCTAGGTACATGTCCTGTATTATGATTCTGACTATTATGAATCTTACTATTAGTATAGGGGACTTAACTAGCAATATTCGGAAATATTGCAACTGCTTTGTTTTTGCTTTTTGGCATGTACAGCATTTGTCAGAAGCTGGCATTGTGTTAGCGTGGTAGGTGCTGCTATTTAAACAGGGAACTTGGCATGTGATGCCAGATGTTTGGTTGCATGTTCTGTTAATTTATCAGTCATTAGAGGCACTTTTCGGGGAGCCTTGAGTAACAAGACTGGCTATCTACCTACATGCCTCAGAGATGTGGGGGGAGCCTTGAGTAACAAGACTGGCTGTCTACCTACGTGCCTCAGAGATGTGTTGCGAATGCAGACACAGGTGATGGTGACTTGAGTAATGCTATCATAGATTGCCACCGAAATATGAAGGATTTAAGCATCCAGAAAAATTTGCAGTGCATGTCATGGCTTCATGTAGTTATATGGTAGACGTAGCTCATATGCATAACTTCAGATTACATGCGGCCATGTGACACCTATAGTTGTAAATATAATGTGCTGAATGATGAGATTGTTAGCCATTTATTTTATTTAGTCGCACATGCATTTGTTAGTCATTTTGGCTGGGCGCCAAATTATTTGTTCGCATGGTTTATTTAGGAAGCAGCCTTAATTCCAAGTTAGTCAATACTTGCTAGAGGAAAGGAATGTTTTGGGGAATTACCTTTGTAGGTCACGTGAAAAGTGTGAAAGAATGGTTTGAGCAGGGGGTAATTGAGTAGTAGGTGGGGGTGTGTGCAGGCAAGAGCCCTCGGGTGAGCGCGCCAGCCGGTCAGTGGTGTCACACCTGTCATGGACAAGAAGAAGCCCCTGAAGCGGCCGCGCATGGACAACCCGCCACTGGGTGCACGGGGCCCCGTAGCCAATGGGCCATTGCATGCTCGGCCCCTGGTGGCTCTGCTTGATGGCCGTGACTGCTCGGTGGAGATGCCCATCCTCAAGGACGTAGCCACAGTGGCCTTCTGCGATGCCCAGTCGACGCAGGAGATTCACGAAAAGGTGCTCAACGAGGCAGTGGGTGCTCTCATGTGGCACACCATCACACTCACCAAGGAGGACCTGGAAAAGTTCAAGGCCCTGCGCATCATTGTCCGCATCGGTTCTGGTGTCGACAACATTGACACAAAGGCGGCTGGGGAGCTGGGTAAGCATTGCATGGATAGCTAGTGCTGTGCTGGTACTGATACTGTCTTGATGCAGGCATTGCTGTGTGCAATGTGCCGGGCTATGGCGTTGAGGAGGTGGCTGACACAACACTCTGCCTGATTCTCAACCTCTACCGGCGCACCTACTGGCTGGCCAACATGGTGCGTGAAGGAAAGAAGTTTCAGGGTCCGGAGCAAGTACGCGAAGCTGCCCAAGGCTGTGCCAGAATTCGAGGCGACACTTTGGGCATTGTGGGTTTGGGTAAGTGAGCCAGTGCTCTGGCCCCTTGCCTGGTCTCTAAGTGGAGTGTGGTGTTGCAGGGCGTGTTGGGACTGCTGTAGCACTGCGTGCCCGGGTCTTCGGTTTCAACGTCATCTTCTATGACCCCTACCTGCCCGACGGCATTGAAAAGTCACTGGGGCTCAGCCGGGTGTATACGCTGCAGGACCTGTTGTTTCAGAGCGACTGTGTGTCGCTTCACTGCACGCTCAATGAGCATAACCATCACCTGATCAACGAGTACACAATGAAGCAGATGCGGCCCGGAGCATTCCTGGTCAACACTGCACGAGGAGGACTCGTTGATGAAGCAGCACTGGCTGCGGCCCTCAAAGATGGCCGCATTCGGGCAGCAGCATTGGATGTGCATGAAAACGAACCGTACAACACCCTTGCCGGTAAGTTTACTATTACTATTGTTATTTATTTTGAATGCCTTATTGTGCCTTGATGCTGACCATGGCTATGGCATATGCAACATGAAATTGGCAAACTGAATGCCAACACACTGTACACACATTGCTAGTCTCGTGTTTGCTTCATGCCCATATCAACAATATCAAATACACAGGGAGGAGGAGGAAAAAACTTTATTCTGACAGGGCATTTGGGACCTCCCAGGTCTCCTGGGTCCCCGCGCGACCCCACCGCACTCAAACATTCTTGTTTAACATGTCCATGATGTTAGCAGCCCGGATGGCGGCGATCTTTTGCCAATGCTAGTCTGCAACACTTGGTGATGAGAAATTTCAAGCACTTCCAAACGCCTAGTAGCATGTTATTCTGAATAGTGTGCTAACAACTTAAGAACAGTGATAAACTGTTAACAGTACAAGAACAGTGATAAACTGTTAACAGTACCGTGTTGTCAGATAAGATTAACATCACTATTAGTTTACACTGTGCACACCACATTGTGACAAATTTTCACTGTCAGTCTAGCTACACAAGCATAAAAAAGATGCAACTCTAAATGCAAGCAATAGTATGTGCACCCAATCCAAAAAACGTATTTGCATGCATACTGTCGACCTGCTCTTTTATTCAGTGCATGCGTCCTACTGAAACTGTTGATATACAGGGCCTACCTGCGTTGATGCACTGGTCTGTGTTAATAGAATATACGTTTGAAAGTGGTGAATGATATTTCTTTAAACTGTAGCTTATGACTGCAGGAACAAAAATCTGATGCAGGCCATTCTTTGCATGGTTAACTATAATTATTGCTCACATGCACTTGGTCATTTTTATAGCTAACAGTATTTAGAGTTCTTGAAAATTGTGAATTAAGGTTTTGTTAGGATCTGTCTTTTATCTCCCCACCACAAACATGCATTTGTTGAATGAGCCATAGTCCATAGGGTGCAGGTACGGTTGACTGGCTTTTACTTTTCCCCCAAGAAACAGTGTCAGCAATATGCTATATAGTATACACTGAAGCGACTGTCTACTGATTTTTCAAGGATATCCTTTAGTGCTACATTTTCCAGCAGGTATATTGTGGTATAAAATGCCTACACAAGTGTTGTGACTATTCCGGAACGCTTTAAAAGTACATTTTCAACATCCTGAATAGGAAAGCAACCCTGGTACCACTCCCACAGGGCGACTACCATGTCACCACACTTGAGGACCCACTGATGCACCACTCTGTTTGCATAAAGGCAGTGCCACTTTTCAACACACGCCAACTGGAAATAAGATATTCCGTAACGCTAACAAAGTTAGTAAATGCACATAAAATACAATTTGAAGTGTATCATTGTAAGGAAAGTAACTCTGTATGGGTTTTAGGTCACATGGCAGTACACAGTTAGGTTTACATGATTTCACTGTCAAGTAGCTTCACTTGCCATTTTGCACCACTTTCAAAGCCAAATTTAATTGTTTATAGAATCAAAATCTGCTTGTTTTTGTTAATCTGATACACAATCTTCTCATTCCCACTAAAATCCAAATACTTATTCTGAGTGGTAGACAGTCCCTCCCAACTTTGGCCACCCAAAATTTAAAAGTTTTGATAAAACTTTTTCACAGGTATGCACATTCAAGCAACTTTCCTTGATGCTATTTCCTTGATTTCCTTGATGCTACGGTAGTTTTCAGTCAATGTGCATTTTTAATTTGCCTGGGCTTTTGCCTCGTAATTTCTGTGCTCGTGCCGATGTTTACTATTAAATCGTGATAAATTAATGACTTCTTCAGGGCAGCATGTTGTTCCTGGTATGTAGCGCTTGTAGACTACTAGCTGAAAAGTCCTGAGCACTCTTCTGCTTATACATTGGCCAATAATACGCGGTCACATGTCAATTTGTTTGCTTATGGACTGCCGTGGAATTTGTTGTGGCCGATTTCTGCAGGTGCAGTCTACTTTTTTATCCCTTTTACCCCTTGTCTATAAATTCCTTTTCTTTATCTGATTACTAATTCAGCAGAGCAATGCATTTACATTGGCATGTACCTTTACTGCTCCTCGTTTGCTTCAAATATAGTGGAACAATGTCAAAACGTTACAAAACATGTAAATTTGTGCATTTGAGCTGGGTCTCTTCGCCTTGATGCAAGTCTATGAATGGCTGAGGACCTTCAACAACAGGGACCTGGATACAGTAGTACAGGTTGTTATATCGGATTTTGATAGATGGCTTTTGTTTTTTGTTAACTTCATCATGCAGTTGGCGCATTTTTTGAAGACCCCTCAACAGGCCTCATTGCAAATTTTTACGAAATACAGTTAAATGTTGTCATACCGAAACAAGATATAATGGATATAATGAAGCAATTCCCCCCTGTAATTCTGGCTCAATTTTGTTATAACAAGGTTTTGCTGTATTCAACTTTTTAATCTGTTTATTATTAGAGGAGGTAGAAGAAATTGAACTTTCTTGTTACAATGCCACTGCAAGGAGAGTGTCATTGTCCAGCCATCTCCCCTTTGCCTCTACTAGTGTCAAGTGCTTTCTACTCCTACTTTCTCCCATACCAGAGCAGAGTGACAGGCCCCGCCCCCCCTTTTTTCCCCTTCTCTTCCTTTTTTTCTGCACGGCGCATTTCCAGTGGTATTTTCCATTGGATGATTAACCAAAGTGAAGTCACGTGCCAGGTCGTTCAGTGTGTCTTGCGTAAAGGCATTTGTGCCTGTGACCTTGACTCTTACTCTAAGCGCTGCTCCCTCAAGAGGAAGGGCTACTGCCGGTTGATCATATGAGTAGGCAGGTTGATTATATTCCTTTTGCCTACAAATTGTCTAGCAATGTAAAAATTTCAATGTTCTTTCTATTTAAATAGAAATGTGCTTCACTTCTTGTTTTTGAATTTTCTCAAAACAAACTAACAAGCTTGGCCTCCTTGCAGTCTTTTGGGAGTGATATCTCGGTCATTAATACACCTAGGAATCATTTTTGTCACAGCATGAACATAAATGCATAATGCACAAAATGGTAGAAGCAGCCAGTTTTTTTTTTTTCCATATTAAAAATAAAAATAAATATTAGCCGCATTTCAAACACTACGCTTTGGAACGTTGTGTTTGTTGATACTTGGTCATACCAAAAAAGTATTCTTACCATTTTTTTTTAATTCTTACCATTGTGAACCTGATTTATTCTGCTGTATTTAGCTATGTGGGCCTTAAGCAATGCGGTGGTGCTTAGTTCTTGCTCCATTGCTCCCGGAATAAAGAGCAATTTATTTTTAGTTAACCTTAAAGAATTTGCTATTATAAAAATGATTATACTTGGTCATACCAAAAAAGTATTCTTACCATTGTGAACCTGATTTATTCTGCTGTATTTAGCTATGTGGGCCTTAAGCAATACGGTGGTGCTTAGTTCTTGCTCCATTGCTCCCGGAATAAAGAGCAATTTATTTTTAGTTAACCTTAAAGAATTTGCCTATTATAAAAATGATTGCATATTTGTAATCTGCTCTGGAAGCTGAACAAGACTGTGCAGTTTCATTAAATTTCCTAAAGCAGGCTTTGAAGGCTTAAAAAGCCTTCAGTACGCACTCCCCCCCTAACACATTTAGGAAGACACACATAATCACCTGCAAAAAGTTCATTTTCTATCTAAATGTGCAAAATATACTGAGAATAAGCGTAGTCAATGAAAAGAGCCTTTTGTCGTTTGTGGGTGCAGTCATGTAAATTGAAGCTCATTTGAACGCTCTGCAGTTCGGTCTTGCGGAATGCACTGAAGACCGCACAGTCAGCCCACGCACGACGCTGAATCTCATTCGAAAAAAAAAAAAAAAGACAAATTGCTTTTTCTTTGCCTCTGTGCCCGCCCCACAAAGCTGTCCAGATCATTTGAGTCCCCAGACGTTTGGTGTGCTGCAATACAAACCCTCATCTTTGCATATGAAGGTTGGACCCTCGCGTATTTAGCCATGTCCAGGGAAACTGGGATCTTGGGGGGGTGTAGCTAATGTCGAGTGCTTTGACCTTTAAGGCCCCTCAGCGGAGGCAACACACCTCTTTAATCTGGGCTTCATGTAGACAGCAGGTGGCTTCTTCTCAGGTGGCTTGAGTTAACCTTTTGTGATGTATTCAGCCTTGTATATAAGACATTAGGCTAGAGCAGCGATGTAAGGCTGGTGGGTGCAAGTTTTTGGCATGCTAAATCTTGCAGCGTCTCCTCGTTGGGCTTCCCTGGTGGGTGACTGCCACTGCTGCCAAAGAAAATACAGCTACAGTAAAACCTTGGTAATTCGGATTTCACGGGACCCCCAAAAAAATGTCCGAATTAACCGAATGTCGAGTTATTGAGGGTATCAAAAGAAAACAAACAAATGCTTGCTATGTCAACACGCTTTTATTTACTGAATGAATCAGCAAATCCTGTTTTTATTGATAAATGGGTTTAAACTGGGGAGGCCTGCTCGAAATGGGTTTAAGGAAAGAGGGCTGCTCCCAGATCCCACTATTGAACAGCAAAGACGGCTCATACCTGTGAACAAAGAACACCAGTTCTTGAGCATCATACCTAATGCAAAACTAAGCTTCATTCCCCACATCAAGAATCTAAAGGCCAAATGCCTAAAAAAAACAATGAACATACTCAAAATTTTGTCGTACACAAATTGGGGTAGTGACAGAAAATGCTTATTTAAGCTGTACAGGAGTCTTGCACGATCACGTTTAGACTACGTGATCGTATACAGAGCCTCTATGCCTATGCAGAGCCTCTATGTAGAGTTGAATGAGTGGTCCCTCCATCTGCAGAGGTAGTATTCCTCCAGCTTTTTCTGAAAATACATTTGAACACTAAACATCTTTCTTATTCAAGTGTGAACAATATTGACAAATATCGCACTTTTCTGTAATCGACCTGCAGTAAGATAGCCCTTCTTATTTCTTGTGAAGAAACTCTTGAAATGTCTCGCTCCTTGAACATCATCGTATGGCTCCCGCAAAGCTGTCACTGCTATTGCAGTGTCAGCTTGTAGAATGTGAGATTGTTTGTAGAAGTCATGAAACCTCCTCCAGAGGTACAGTGTATGCACTTCCTAGAGCTTCAAGCGAAGTACTCCTGTCCGGAATTTTCTACTGACACATAAAGTTGCATCCTTGCATATCTTATGCTGCAGTTGATCCATTCGTCTCGGAGTCTGATGTACTGCACCCAGAAACCAATATTTTTACAACTGAAGCCTATGCACCAATGTCTGCTGTGAAAACATCAATAACAAAATCGCGAGAACCTGTGTCCTGTTATGTTGACTCGGAATAGGGTGCACATATGGTGCACACAACTGCTTGCCTACTGGTTGTGAACCACCTATCTGTGGTGGATGCACTCGAACCTCGTCATACCAACTATTGCCATTTACTGCAGCATATACCCAGTGGTATGCACATTACATGCTGAACTGCTACACCGCCGCGTACGTGATGGAAAATTCAATAAAACAGCAAAAGACTATCTGGCATGTGCAACACGCGACTTTTAGCACCTGATGCGACAGCCATATATGATAGCATTCTTATGTTCCAGTGTGATGGTCTTTTGCTTCCACTTTCTCTTGGCTCGCTCATATTGTTATGAAACCCGTCGAAGTATATGACAGGTAGAACTTTGCAAACATGGATGCGTTCGGCCCTTGAAAGCGAAACTACGATCCTCCGCTTTCTCGAGGCCCCACGGCTACACTGTGAGAGCGGGCTGGCTGGGCTGGCTGGTGCCAGTTTTATGCTATCTTTGAGGTCATGCCTAGCTGCGTCAGAACAGCACGGCACGCTGCTGTGAGAAATGAGTGGAGGCACTAGTTCATAGCGTGGCATAGCTAGGCGTGGTCTCGGAGATTGCAATCTTTAAGGGTGGGCCTAGCTTCGCCAGCTACGTGTCGCAGCGAGAGAGAGGTGCAATAAAATAAGGAAGTGCTGCTTGTGCGTGTGAAAGACAAGTGCTGCTTGACGTCATATTCATTTTATTCGTACACTGCACATTCTTAGCCTAAGAGATGTGTAGCAGCAGCTTATCAAAAGCTGCTGCTGAAATGTAGTTGCATCTAGTATGGCACATGCCTCCGAGCCAGATGACCGAAAGCCAGGGATGACTCCTCACACTGCGTACACTCGTTTTTTCTGAAATGAAGTAAGACAAGGAACAGATGCTCTGCGTGCTCATTTTCCATGTGGTACAATTCCAGTTCAGCTATCGCAGTGTGGGTCTCATACGTGCTCTTGGGTCAAAGGAACGACAACACAGTAGTGCAAACAGTCAAAAGGGCATTTATTGCACCTTTCATGCATGCTAGCCGAATTACTACGCACAGAACATTTACATGGGCGCACGACAAATCAAGGAAGTCCGATTCACCATGACCAGATAGCGAGCGAATATGTTTGCCCCATGTTATGGCACCATCGCCTAGTCGTTCACGTGAACGGTGGCGCATTCGAACGATCCGTGTTCGTCTATACCGGTGCCCTGCTCTTCGCCGCGCAAGACGGTCTCGCGAAGCGTGGATCGGCGCACGCACGGGACGTCCGCATTCCTCACCAACCCCAACCCGAAGAGGCACAGCCTTCTCCCTTCTGTGCCCGCGTAACCCCCCGCCGTCAGGTGGCGTTAGCAGCGCAACACTAGCGCCATCTCTCATAATACGCTGCAACTTCGCTGCCGTAAAGCTACGCGGCGAAGCCGGATTTCAGGAGACGGGAGCAATGCGTGAGAGTCGCGCATCCCCACAAGATATCTGGAAATTTCACGTGAAAAAGCGTTGCTTTCTTGAGTCGGAACGAGTACTAATTTGGAATTCAGTGAGGCTAGCTAGAATTGGGGAAGCAAAGTGTGACGCCTCAATGCCACGGTCCAACAGGTTGTCCTTCCACATGGGTCAGGCAGCTCCAAAAAGCTTTAGGCCGAGCATGTCACTGCTCTAACAACTGGCATCCAAACGCAACGCCCAAAATGTGCACAGAACAGGCAGCTGACACAGGAGAACAGGAGACAGCTCTCTGGAGTCGTCCTAACCCGCTGTCTGCGTGTAGCAGCTGAGCACATGCCCACTACCTCGACGGTGCCTAGACAACCCGTAGTTGTAGTCGTTCGAACTTGGGAAGTACCACAACCATCGGAGCAAGGGCAAGCAACACTGTTGCTTCTGTTGCCATATTTGGTTCCATCGCATTTTACCAGCGACAGTGGCTTAGCTGTGTGGCTTCTTTCGAGCTATTTATAGTATTGCCAATTGGCACATTTCTTCATCTTTTAATGAAGAGATGAGATGCCGGATCTACAATGCATGTTAAAAAGTTGTGCAGGTATATACGAACGTAAACCTACATCTAAATAGATGAAGCAAGACTGCCTATAGGATGGTTGCTCAAATTCCTGTGCTAATGTACTTGCCACCCTTTCCAAACTCCGATAAGCTGTGTGTTTGAAAATATAACGTGCGGGTACTAGATTGCTCTAAACTATGTAATCAGAAGCAGTATTAATGTTTAAAAGCATTTATGTCGCCGCCATCTGAAGTGCATCTCGAGCATGTAAAAAAAAAACATCAACCAGGTTACTTCTAGTTACTCAACACTCTGCAGAAAGAGTCTAAAGCTCTTCACACTTTCTATACTTGCGGCAGGGAATAATAAATAGTAGTTTTTGCAGTTGGCGCTATACAATCACCCCAGGAAACAGCACCTCATACGCATATGGTTTCTAATCGTCCCGAATTTTTCTTTTTTTTTTTTAACTTACTGAATAACTGTCCATTTATCAGATTTTCTTTTTTTAATGCCTGACAGCTTACACAATCTTCTGTATTGCCTTCTGTTGCACTGTCATATACATAAAAGTGTTTTTGTTGTCTAGGCCCTTGCATTCAATACTAACCGTTCAGTGCGTCATCCATTTCCTTCTGTCTGTCCTGTTTTTAGCGCTGTTGCTGCATTTAACTCTATCATGTACCAATCAGCCCAAGTTAGCATTCTGTTGCAGTTCATAGTACCTCAATTTACATTGTTAGCCAGCAACTACTGCACCTTGTTGTAAATGGCGACATTGTGAAACTTTGTTCCACGTACAGACTGGTGACTCCAGGGGCAATATCACGCAAGCATCTTGCTTTCTGAACGTTGAGTTTGCCTGCTATGTCACTGAGTTGGCGATGTTCAATTGGCGCTCCTGCCTCGCTGTGCTGACAATCTGACGAATGCACAGCGCCGGTGGCTAATAATGAGAGTGCAAGCTAATGTCCGGAAGCGAGATGCTTGCACGAACAAAAGCATTTCACGTTAGCGGTATGCAGCACTCGATGTGACGCCTCTTCCAAACTTAAGTGTAAAAGCACTTGCCTAATTCAGGTTTCACTGCTGCGAGTTTCTCACACTTTATCTATGGAAACAAAATGTCATAGAGCTTGCTGTCATTCCATTTGGTATTGGGTAAAAAAAAAAATGTTATATTGATGGCTGATGTTTTTTTAGGTGATCCGCGACTTCATAGTGATTAGAAATCTCATATAAATAGTGTGATTAGTGATATTTTATATCATGGGTTCTCAAAGTAGGTTCTGCAAGCCCCTCCTCGGGGTTCCGCAAGCCACTGGTTTTCCCTGGTTCCGTGCTCGCCAAGTGACTAAGACGGCGAACGCGAGGTGCGCTTGATCCAAAGAACCTCCATCACCCATACCCGAGTGTCAAAAAGCACCATAGCATTGCGTAACAGGAACGCACGAACTGTGCCCAATAAATCCGCCAGCAGCTTGTAGCCCCCCAGCGTTCGGAAACGGGCAGCCCGCCTAAGCTTTCGCCCTTGAATCTCGGAGGCTGTAACTTACCATCATGCGCATTTCTCCCGTTTGTAGTTCGGGGCCGATAGCATGCGTGCTGATGTATACATTAGAGGATTGCAGAAATGAATGCGCGGAGCACCACAAATACGCGCTGTAAAAGAGCAAAAATGGTGCTAGCGTGAAATCCGATTTAACGGTTTTACTAATCAAAGTAGAGTCGGCGCTAATTCTAAGACCTTTTGTGATGGAATGTTATATCTTAACTGTCCCCGGAGTGCGATAAGCACTGAAAACTGTCATTCTTTCTCGGCATATGTCTTGGTTGTAATGCCTGTCTTGTCTTGGCTCGTAACTATTGCACCCAGTTTGGATCACGGACGGAGCACGTCCCGGTCAAAGTAGCCTGCCGAACGCCACTGTTAGCCCTAAACATGTTGCGTGCTAAGCCTAGCCCCTTAGCCTCTCTATTAGGAAGGGGGGGGGGGGGGGACGGTTCCTTGGCACTTCGTGGAGCTTAGCAGGGTTCCCTGAGGCCAACATGCTTGAAAACCCGTTTGATATGATGATTATGTGAGTGCACTGTGACTTAAGTTGGTGTGAAACATGTTCATTGCAGAGTGGCACATACCCAGTGGCGCGCATATGTGAAACATGTTTATTGACGAGCAGCACCTACCCAATGACGCAAGTTGGCATAAAATAGGCTAGGCGTGGACACATGTACATACAGAAAACTTTCCAACGTAAACGTTCCTAATGAATGCTAATTGCATTATACTTCAACAAAACGGAAAATGGGTGAGGCAGTATTTCAAAAAGTGCTTTTCTCGATTGCTGGCTGTTGCTGCACTTAAAAGCTTACCCCCGGGCATTTCCTTTTTTTTTTTAATTGCAAGAAAGCCCAAATTTCTGAAATTAGGCACATTCCTAAATCCATCTTTGTCGATTGCTGGCATGTGTGGCGATTGCTTGAAACTGAGAAGAGGCACTAACTTGCCACCCTACCCTAACAGTCACAATGCATTGCAAAGTGTGGCAGAAGTGACGTAGATTTTAGGCTTAGCCGATTATGGGACAAATTTCAATTGTTCTCAAAGTGCTCGTTGGCCCCACGGCTGCTACGTTCCAGCTTGTCTGGAAACACGAAGCAGACAGCAAACTAGAATGTACTAACATTAGTAACTAAACATTAGTAACTAAACTTACTTTGTGGAAGGGGGCCTTATCTCCCACTCAAGACAAGAACATTAGTAACTAAACTTGAATTTGTGGAAGGGGGCCTTATCTCCCGCTCAAGACACAAATGTTGTTCATACCTTAGAGCAACATGTGGGAAGTGACGCGCGACTCTTTCCGAGTCGTGTGCGACTTGCAGCTCTACTACATAATATGCTTGTGCTGTGAGAATGACCACGAAGTTTCGTAGGTTTCGCTTTGATGCACAGTCGTGAATGCAGCATACTTGCAAACAGACCAGAGATAGCAGACGTGTCTGAAGGGCTGGAGCAGGTGCCACCGGCTTCGATGGAAAGGAGGGAAAGGAGTGATCCCGTAACTAGGGTGCGCAGCGGGCATTACTCGGGGCTGGCTTCAGAGTGACATCGGGGCCTTTTCTCAGTTTTATTGCAATAGCAATTAGACACACTCTAGGGCCCCAATTTTGTAGCGATGCCGTTTCGGATGCTAATGCCTTTTTACTCTTTTAAGTATTCATAAATGGATCAGAAATATGTTCTGCTGCTGAGACCACTCACGCACACAGAGACCGAAAAGTTATTAGCAATAGGAAGAGAATGCTACATCGTGGCCCAGGCCATTTTCGCTTTCGCCACCGCTCTGAGGTACCATATTAAGTCCCCCAAGTGTGATGACATTGTGCGCTATATGCTGCGAGTGTGAGGCACAGCGTGCCAGGGTGAGCCGAGAATGGTGGCTTCATGCGGGCCGCCAATGTTATAGGTCACGTGGTTAAGCGCAGGCTAACTGGGGTGGGGAGTTCAGCGTGCAGTAACAGGATCAAGGGCATGCAAGGGGGTCCCCTCCTCTGGCCCAGCTATAGCTGCGCATGGCTGTCCTCAGTCTGCTCTATCTTGGAGGTAATTTGCGGCGGGTGTTTTGGCTGGACAAGCCGACATGGCTCACCTAGCCGAATTCGCTTGCAATTTAATTTGCAAGCGAATTTTACTGCAATTTATACGACCGACAAAATTAACAAACCTTTGTGTAGTTGTCTGATACTTTGGTAATTCTGTCAATGCATCACCCTTTTGGTGAAACTAACTTTTTTTTTTTCTTCCTTGTATAAAGCGAATGTAGACACTCGTCGCATGCTAGGCAAGCAGTAGCTTCTAGTCGTTTAGGTCTGCTTGCATCGGCTGCAGTAGTTTCATCTCACCTGTTCACACACATGCGAACACACGTGCGCCGAATGGAGAGAGAGAGAAAATGATAAATGAAAGGCAGCGAGGTTAAGCAGGATGGAGCCCGGCTTGCTACCCTACACTGGGGGAAGGGAAAGATTAGCCAAATGGAACACACTGAAGAATCGAGGGGGTGGCACACTCACCCCATCTCTTGACTACTACGCAATTACAGACTTCCTCCGCCGCCGCATGCGCTATGCAGGGAAGCCGGATTCGAAGAAGCGTGTGAACCATGTGGGGAAACCAGTATCAGGGGACTTGCGAGAGTCGAGCGTCTGTCCTCACAATGTGCAAGGTCTCGTGAAGGGACTTCGTCAGCGTTTGTACTTTTGAGCAGCCACGGCAGCTGGGGCGCTACTTTTCCTTACCGATTTGCGACTACAACTCTTCTCTGAAGGGCACCACTGGCTATTTGTTTTATCTTATCTACGGACACAAACTTTCTCTGCGCCTTAATACTTCAAGCTCATCCACTCTGTACTCTGTACACTTGCGATGGATGCCATAGCGCAAGCCAACACAGCCCTTCAGATCGCTCGTGAAAGGCTGTGTCCCAGGCTTCCCAAAATGCCCATAATTGCTGCCACAAGGACGTCTGTTAGTCCCCAGGTTCCCTAATGCTGCTATGGTCTCTGTCCTTTTGTATCGGTCTCACCGAAATGGTGTTATCCTCTACGATCCCTCCAAATTCCTTCGTCAAGTAATCGACATTACATGTGAAATAGAACTAGTCATAGAATCTGCACTCGCCCTAGAGGAATGCCATAGAGAAGTGACATAGGAGGAATGCTTCAGATACATTTAGATCAGCTTTAGTTCTTTGATGGGCTCCGAAATAGAGGTATGCAACAATTTTTGCTTCACGCCTTCATTGGAATGTAACCCACAACCTTGGAATTAGCTCACTGCAGAATGCTATAGCCGATCAACACTGCTGCGGGTATTTCAATTTTCTGCCCCCAATTTGATCTGCACAGCGTATAGAACTCCAGCTGGGCACTGGGCAAAGAATGCAGGGGTGCAACAGCTGCACCAATTGTGCCAATTCGATACAATTTCATATTTTTGCGCCACGCTGCTCCAAAACCGCGATATATGCTAATGCCGGGCTGCAAAATTTCTCGGTTACGCTAGTTTTAGTGGGAAATAAACGCCACCTTGGCAACTTGCAGCTTGGCACGCATAGTTAATATACTGACAGGTATATTAACTCTATATTGACACGCCATTACAGTACTAGTAGCGCAGACGAGATCCAAAGTGCCGAGACAAAACGTTGAAGTGTTTGGTGGTGGGTGCCGA
The DNA here is from genome assembly GCF_013339745.2 of Dermacentor silvarum. Taxonomy (NCBI): domain Eukaryota; kingdom Metazoa; phylum Arthropoda; class Arachnida; order Ixodida; family Ixodidae; genus Dermacentor; species Dermacentor silvarum. The sequence continues at coordinate 40,357,295 of NC_051154.1, read as the reverse complement.
AGAATATTTTCGCTGCTGGTTGCAGTGCGGCGTGTTGTATATGCAGTAAAATCTCGTGGAGACGCGGAGTGCGCGTTGCTTGCAGTAACGAAAGCAGTTCGCCATTGCCGCATTGACTCAACAAGATCCTCGCCGTATCTGTGCACGTGTTCACGAGCGGAGCTGGTGTGAATACTCTGCGGCAAACTCGCTTGTACTGTACAGCAAGCCACCCGGCACTGACAGCGTGAGCTTTGTAGGCGACTCACTGCTCAAAACTAGCAAGGGTTCGGTTCCACGTGGCAACAGGCACCGCGGTGATTAAACGGTGCCGATTTTCGCTGTACACCGCCGAAACGCCAAAAGATAGATAGTCTCTGCATGTTTCGACCACCGCCGGAACGTCGCGACATATCGTCAAATAAAAGAAAACTAATGGGAACCTTTCGCGAAGAAATGCATGTGCACTTTCCTCGTGTATGGCGGAAAAAGTTGCGTGCAGTGCACTGCTGGTGCGCGATCGAGGTCGTTGTCCGGAGTTCGCGTTCAATTTCGTCGAGTGCAGCAAAACTGAAAGCACGCTCCGAACAACGATCTCCGATCGCGCCCCTGCCCTCACCTACGCTGCTAATGTGAATGACCATATATACTTGCGTAATGAACACACTTTTTTTCCCAGAAATCCAATGCAAATTTGGGGGTTGTGTTTATTATGCGGGGTAAATTTTGTGGCCTTTTGTGTGTAAGCGTTCTTTGTGAAACTGCTCCAAATTTGGGATTTAGTGCTCCAAAACGTTTTTTTTTTTTTTTTTTCCTGTAACCTGCTCCAAATTTGGATTTTCCTGCTCCAAAAATTCCTCCAAATCCTATTTTGGTTGTTGCACCACTGAAAAAATGCCGTCACTTGTAGATGTGGACGTGTCTTGCACTAGTCACACGAATTTGAAGGTATCCTGAAAAGTGGCATCCATGAATATGGGGGAAAAAAATGTTTATTGCTTTTGGAATAAAGTAACTTATTTTCGGATGGGAATCCGCTATTTCAAACTCCTTCTGGAGTCTGGAATACCAGACAGGACTCCTCGGTTATTCGGACCTTTTGGCTGTTATCGGTGGGCGACTGTACTCAATTATGTTAAGGTGAAAGAAAGGTGGATGAATCGGCTAGTAGGTATTTCAACAATTTTGTTGCAAGAACGTATGGTGGAAAGCAGTAAAACAAGATAACGAACAAGGATGAAAGACCAGACACGTCTAGGATGGACACAGATACTCAAAATGCAAATGATAATGTACGTCAACAAGAGCTTGCAAGGCAAGGTAAATTGCCACATCTCACGCGAAGCATGCTCGTGTTCACTATTGTACTTTTCTTCCTTCCAAAGAACAAAGGAAGGATCGTATAGCACATCTCTATTTGTTTTTGTTCACGCGGCTTCTTTTTAAAAAGTATAATGCCTGCATGGCGAACAAATGTTTGCATAGATGAGTTTGTTGCTTGCTCTACAAGCATCTCTCTCTTCTATTACATGCTGGTGTGGCTGCTTTCGCTTGTTTAAGCTCAATGTTTGTTTCTGAAAAAAATATCATTGCCTGTGTTAATCGTTTGTAAACGCTACCACAAATTCCTATAACTTTGGGCTACCAGACTAAACCCCCCCCCCCCCCCCCCCCATTTTTTTCTCCTCAAATAACACTTGATTTTTTTTCCCCCTCACACTTCAAAACCTATAAAACGAGAAAAGGAAGGCCCAAAAATATATACCCCCTTCAGGTCACCAACAAACGGCTTTAGAACTGTGCTATTTGCAATCATTAAAGAAAAAAAAAAAAAACGTGGTCCTCGGGAGACTCTGTCCTACTGCAATACCTGCAGTGTGAATCCTGGCCTCCGTCCAATAGAGTGCTTTGAACGCTACCACGCACTGCTGAAATGTTTTTAGATCATCAGGAATACAAAGCTCTCTGAAATGAATCGATTAACATGCCTTCGTTTACCTAGCTTTTTCTACATCACGTCCGAAATGCACAAAATTCAGCTACCACTAATTGGTCAAATCAGCATGACCACAAAGGGTTAACACAAACTAAGCATTGTGACACATGAATAATTTGATTGCAATTCCAATGGTTAAACATGTTACATCCCATTACATTTGGGCAAAATTGAAATAATTTGTGTCTGGAGTAGAGATTTTTATTACTGCCAAAATCGGAACAATGAAAGCACTTGAATTCCATTCAATCTTTCTTTGCTGCAGTTGCAGCACTGGTTACAATTACAGTACAGTAACGCCACTGAAGGCCATTTTTGCTACATACTCGTAACAGATAAAGATGTTGGATTGTTCTGACAATGATGTGAATAAGATTGACTAAGCACACTTTGTGTTTTATAAGCATTCTGCAGCTGTCAAGCTAAGCTGTGATGAGTATGCAAATTGCTTTTGACACCGCTTGACCTATACAGCGTGCTGTAACAGTAGGCTGAACTTTGTAAAAGGTTACCGAAGATTGCCATTCATTCCAGTTTAGATACCACTGCCAGTCACAACTGTTTAAATTACATGAAGCAGTTTGGTGTAACATACCTTGCAAATGATGCAGCTTGTTATCACAAGCTGAAAGAAACATTGGGTGTTCCACTTATTTCAACCCATTTGTTTATTACTACTTATTTGCAAGTGGGTTTCGACTACTTGGCACCTTGTGCAGAATGCAGTAATCTTTTGCTGCACTTGTGCACTTAGGACTGCAGTGGTCATGAATTGAGTCACTGTCCAAGCTCTTGTGAACCTTCTCCTACACAACCAGTGCAGTCTTTTCCACGCGGTGCCGAGCTGCGCACTTTTCTGTGCACCCGCGATTGCCAGTGCTGGTTCTTAATCGTTGACAATGACGACTGGGGCCCCAGATGCCTTCGCAACGTCAAGTTTATGCTGCCCCGAGTTCAGCCTATGCAAAACATCCTGTTTTTCGTCTAAAGACAGGCACTTTCGTTTGGCGCACATGATTAACCAGCACGCGGATGCCTTTTCTAAGTGGTTGTAGGGCTGAAGCAATGCCTCCTTTACTAGATGCCTGCCGCGTGGTCCAATAAACAGGGTTCCGTGCCCTCTCCCTTTTCTCGTCTCTGCGAAAAGGCAATGAACGTCGCTTGTGGCGCACGTCTGCAACCTAAATCACATGCTGCAGCCTCTGAGATTACCGTGGCATCTGTTACAGTCTCAGAGGCGGCAGGCGCTATTGACGCGTCGGCGGAAGCATGCAGCCGCTGCTGCTGCCGCCGCTGCCAGAAGTTGAAAAGGCAACGAGCGCTGCCTCACGGAATTTTGCTCAACTATGGGAACCGCTGCTCCAATGGGAAAGTGAGCGACGCGGCGGGCATCTAGTAAAGGAGGCATTAGCTATAGCTGTGGCTATGGCTTTTGCTGGCTACGAGCTTATCTAGGCAACCAGTCCAAGGAAGTTTCGCCGATCCAGTTCAAAGCTAAAATAAGCCCATTGTGAATCGTGTTTTCTCGGTGTAAAAATATGCTACAAAAGTATGGGTTATACTTAAAGGGATCAATATGAACTGGGAGGACGTAGGATGACGCTGCATATGGTGTTCATAGAACTGAAATGCACACTGCACTGAATTTCGTTAAACTGAATTGTTTGTTTAAATGACGTTTGTTCAAGTGGTATTTTACTGTATAGTGAAGCACGTAGCTTTACTTTAAGTTTCCTGCTGCATACCTAGTGGAAAGAGGATGCTTGTAGAGGGTTACAAATTGCTTGCAGCATGAGAATGCATGCAGCCCACGTAAATATTTCATTTTGACAGTAATACATTTGAACAGTTATCATTAGGACAGAATTTATTTACATGGGCTGAATTGTTGAGGCACTATTTGCAACTCCAGAATCTGTTACTTGTGCTGGCAACACTGTCGAAACGGCTCTTTCGCTTGGTGATGCGCTTAACTTCCTCGTTTGTAGCGTAGAATCGAGGTATTTCATTAAAGCCGAAAGGGTTCTTGCTGCCGATAACCTTATTTTCATCGGTCTCGAGGATTTCAGCGACGAAACTGCAGAAATCGTTGTGCTGTGCATGCAAACCTCTGGTCTACCTACGAGTTGCATTATTCTTTTCAAAGACGAAGAGCCTTTCAACCAAGCCAGAGGTTAAAGAAGGGAAGTGTTAGCACATTTTGGAGGCCTGCTACACACACACACTTCTTCAGTGTTGTTCCACTGCTACAGGTATAATACTTGACTGTTTTTGACCTTCATAGGCAACTCCGCACTGTGACTCGTGTTCCAGTATATCACATAGCTTCCCATAACATATAGGTAGTAACGGCTAGAAACTGTTAACTTACCTGGTCAGGGTGTCATTGGATAAAAAGAAATGAGTTCTGTTTGTGAGTCGGGGTGCACCTTTCTCTCCAATCGTATCCAATCCAATATCCAATCAGCCCAAGTTGCGTTTCTTCCAGTAGGTTTCCATAATTTATCGAGGGTTTCCTTTTGATCAATGTCACTTCTATTAGTGTAAATGCAGCACTTGGAGTTCTAATGGTTTTAATGGAATATGGCTGTGTGCACAATGTTGGAATGCACAACGTAGGGTGATGGTTAGGAAATTTGCAGGAGCGAGATGGAATCGGCTAGTGCAAGACAGGGGTAATTTGTCTTGCCACCATCATGACACGCCATAATGCTACACAGCCAAACTCTTTGCTTTACTGTCTTTTTTTTTTTTTTCCTCGGGCTTGTGTGCGGCAAAATCAAGACGATTTGAGATCTACGATGCAGCGCACGCTGTAATGCAAGAACTTGCAGCTGAACCTAGATCGGCTGGCTCTCGGCGCCGCCACTAGGGGGTGAGCATTGTTGGAGTCACGATTGTAATAGTAAAAGGTGATAGGAGATTTGGTGGCATCAAAGTTGGGAAACCACAAACAACGGAGGTGTACACAACAGTTTCCAATAGTGGTTCAGAAAGTTTGATGCTGGGATTTTTTTTTTTTTTTAACGATAGATAGGACATTAGGCAAAAATAATAAGAGCTTGGTGGCGTAACCTACAGCCCCGTTTCAAAGGCGACACTCGGAGCATCCTCCATCGTGAATAGACAACCCTACATCAGGTTTCTTTGGCAGTGCCAGTGGTTGTAGTTCTCAATAACGGGATAGTGCAGAAAGGGACGAAAGGTCAACAAAACACATAAGACAACGGCTACTTTCAACAAAAGATTTATTGCTAGGCGTACATTGAATATGTAGGTGTTGGCCCCCTCAAAAAAAGCGAACAATACAGGAAAGTCAGACACGCAATCACCAGAGGCAATGCCCGCATGGGTGAAAGCAAATCCTATGTCATGTAATGGCGGCATGCGCAGACTCCAAGAACTGTAGCTCCTTACTTGTTAGTGAAATTGGCGGCACGCTAATGACAATTAGGTGATCCCTGTTCATCTCGGTGGCGTCTACTATCAGCCGTGCATGCCGGTCCGAGTCTTGATACAACCACCACTGTGTAATGGAAGTAATGTTGGCATCTGGACTTGTAGCAATGAGCCGCCAAATGACCGTCCACCTTTGCGAATTAAATTTGGTATCGTGTTTCCTCAGCCAAACATTAATGCAACGCTAAGTCGGGCCAGCACATACTCGGCCACAAATAAGCTTCATTTTGTGCACGTCTTCTGAAGAGTCGACAAACTTGTTGCAGTGGTAATTCCACTTGTCTTCTTTATGGAACTGGTGAAGTTGCGATACATAATCTGGGCAGCTTTTCTGGTGCTGACATCACAACTTTACACTGGCTTGTACATCTATCCTTTTCAAGTTGATCCTTTCGGTGCTTACACCGTATAACAGCCGGTCTTCTGGGATGTTCAAGGGCATGGTCACTCCGCGCACCTGTACCCATCCTTCTGCCTTGGTGACCCTGTGCAATTTTTCAACAGACCTGATTAGATGCTATACCTTGCTGCCTCCAAAAGCATGACCCGAAACACAAAACTTGTATTGCCTGTGATGCACACGCTACTTAGAGAACTTTCAAGGCACATCTGCACCACCGACCTCTTGACAAACTTGGTGTGATCTGCCATGAATGATAATGACACTCGTTATAATAGAAATACAGGGACAACTGCAGGAATCTGAACAACTGCTCTTGTGGCAATTCATATGGGATTACCAGAGGCTGAAGAGTGTTTAAACTCTTTAAAAAAAAACTCAAAATCATGAAACTTCCATCAACGTTACCTAGTAAGGCAGGTAATCTAGAATACAAACAAGTGTTAAAGAAAAGAAGCAACCTTCTAGCATGCGCTTGCTCACTGCAAAGAGAAGAAATAGCATGCTTCTATTTATGCAGTCATCGCAGAAAATAGTGTATATAGCCACTTGCCATTTTGTCATGTACCTAATGGCTTCTTCAGCATCTATCGCCATGTCCACCTCGTGTTGAATTGAAGTTGAAACTGTTGATGCCTGCTACCTCGGGTTGGTCCTGCGCAAATGTGACTTTGTGCATGACACAAAATAAGGCAGGGAGAGAAAACTTCTCGGAAGGCCTGTCTGCCGTGCCATTCTTAACAGTTCCAACTATGCCAACTCCATCGCTTTGCTTTGGCTGGACGCCAGGAGCACTTTTGAGTCAGCTTTGCAGTTTTGGGCCATATTGGCCTAACCCACCAAATTAACTAGTGTTTAAGCTGTAGAATATGGTGTGTGTTTAACGAGACAGTAAGGAGAGTCCAGCCTTTCAGTGCACCAGTTTTGCTGCTTGTGCACACTGCATGTGCATATTGGATCATTCAAGGCATTTTTTAAATGAAAATGCACTGTGAGGTTATTTTCTGAGAAAGTAACCTATATATTTTCCAGGATTAACTTCGCTGAAATGGGCCCTTATTGCTTAAAGTCTACAGTAGGCTGTATATGCTGGACTTAATATTCTGTTTTTCATTAGGAAAGTGTCATCGTTCATTAATAATTTGAACACTGCGCATAGTACGGGTTTCGTTTAAAAATGAACACAAAATGCTATTCAAGAACCCCCCCCCTCCCCCCCCCCCCAAAAAAAAAAATGACTGTCTTGTTTCAGTCGCTTGTTGCTTGATTTTTCAGCTCTGCAACTGGAGTCACATAGCTCACATACACGTTAGCCGCATAGAAGCAGACAGAAGGATGCGCTGACACTGACTTTCGATGCAGTTTGAGCAAGTGTCTCTCTTCTGTCTGTTGGCCACTTAATCACGAACGACGCCAATCTGGAAACAATCCAATGTGGGAACGGGCAGGTTGTATTTGCGAATGTGAGAATTGGTTTCCACGAGTCGCTCCTTAGTCAGCTGTTGCTGTTGTTTGCATATCTCCTCTGTCATGCCCTAGAACATTCAGAAAAGCATGCCTGAAAGATTTGACATGAGGTATCTAAAAGTTGCATGGAAGGCGAGGTAGTCGTCCCCCCCCCCCTTGATTTGGGGTGGAAAAAAAAGATTTTTTAAAACACAGGGTTCTTACACCTCCTTGAAAACCTTTGAATTTGATAAGATTCAAGATCCCTTAAAGTTCCTTGAAAGTTTTGAACATTCAAACTTCAAAACTATGGAGAAATGATCCTAGATACAGTCGAATCCCCCTACAACGAATGCCGCTACAACGAAATTTCCGCCACAACGAAGATTTTCGGATTCCCCGTCAGCTGCCCATAGAAAGTAATACAAAAAAGTCCCTTCATAACGAAGGCGTTTTATTCGGTATTTCCGCTTCAACGAACTTTTCGAGAACGAAACTGTGACTGAATTGAAATTGAAACTGCCGAGTAGTCAAATTAGAAGGCCCTTCCAAAGCTGTGACGATCGTATGTCCACTTGAACGAGGTTTTCGCGAACGAAATCAAATTCAAAGTACCGGTTAAGCCAGTGCAATCCATAGCCACGCGTGATCACCACGCGCCTGCGCGACTGCAGGGGATCACCACAATCGCTGCCGTTTTCTGTGGTGTGTGTCCGGGTGAAATGGCTACGCCAACGAAGAAACGTAAACTTCTCTCTCTCGAGGAGAAGGCACATACGATCGCCGAGGCAGAAGCAAAAGGAAAAATCTCGCAGTTTCGCCCGCAAGGCGAAGCAGCGGTTGCGATAGCAAGTTAGTAGACAGCTATACGAACTAAGATAGTAGTTTTCTTGTAAACATTCGCTAACTAAATTACCAGGCACGGTGTCGCACGCACACAGATAAACATGAACAGATCTCGCTCGATGACCGCGGAAATCCGTGTCAACACGCTGGAGTGAGACGCGGCAAAAACAGCGACTCCGTGCCGTCACTCGCTTCAGCGCGAAACTAAACGTCGAAAGCGCAGCGCACACGACTCTACCGGCACTAGTTGCACTTTGCCCCATCGCAGATCGCTTTGAGATGAGGCCCGCGCGGGCGCTCACTTTGTGCACGTCGCATTTCAAGATAGCGGCCGCGCCGCAGCCGCTGTTGTCAACAAGATGCTAACGTCTCGTCGTTTGGGGAAATGACTATCCGCTAGACACACCGACTCCGGCGACTGTTTGAAAGCAATGGTTCATTCCGCCTCATCAGAAAAGTATCCGTACCCGACAATGCGATGGTTCTTTTAACGGACTCTGAGACTCGCGTATGCCTTTGCTTGCCGTGAAGCGTAAGAAATCCAGGCTTGACCGACTCGGGAAATAAAACTTCCGGTAAGCGCAAGCTTGCCAAGCTTGCCGACTTTGTCATAAATATGCATGAAATTGCGATAATTCAAACCGCTTCATTGCGAAGGTGCGTGTGCCGCAAAATGAGTGTTTCGCGACCAGCCGGGCACACGCGTTGAATAGGCGTCAGCCGCAATGTACGAAAAATGCTGTAACAGCGGCGCAAAATGCACTCTTGTGAAGTTGAACACTTTATCGACTGCCGTCGGTACCTCTCACCCTTGCCCCCCACGCCATCGCGAAGATATTCCCTTGACGATAGTTTTCGGTTTCGTTC